>NC_133782.1:40519401-40693875 GCF_003597395.2 Chelonoidis abingdonii
ATTCCCCAGAAGGAGCAGCCCTATTCTATCCTGACATCTCAGGGCACACCATCTTGCTGTGACCTCGCAATCCTTGATACTCTCTGTATGCCACCACGCCCCCACAAGCTCTTTGCACTTCCCAGGATTGGGGGCAGGGCTGGGAGCCGGGGGGAAGGAGGGGCAAGAAGGATAGTGGAGCCAAGAGGCAGAATTCAAATTGGGCTCATGCACAGAACGTAACGAGAGACTGACTGCGGGTTGGGGCTGGGAATCCTGGGGTTAAATTCTCAGATGTTCCCTGGTACAAAACTCCCCCTGCCCATCTGAAAGAGCAGGCGACACCCTGGTGAGATGTAAGCATCACAAGGGTTGGTTTCTAAGGTCAGGGAGTTACTCTCTGAGAGATGAAGCCAACTGTCAGAGAGAGGCAGAGGGAAAGAGAGACGCAGACTGGGTGATATTTTGCAGCGATTTCCCCTCGGCTCCCAGCCAGGGCTCTCCCTGGCAAATGCCCCAGTCTGGGCTGGGCTGCAAGGCTGATTGGTTTGCCCACGGGCTTGTGGCTGGGTGACAAGGAGCAGGACCTGCTAGATACACACACACACAGTCACTCTCACGCACTCTACGGAAGGCAGCTGCCCTCAGCCACACAGAAACTCACCATTGTTCTCCCCGTGGGACGGCTTCTGGGAGCAAGGGGCTGCACTTTAGCTCTGTGTAGCTAGGTGACGCGAACCCCAGGTGGATCCATCGGGCTGACCTTGGCCAGCAGCATGGAGGCAGGGCCGGCTGCAAGGATACTTTGTACCCCAGGCGAAACTTCCACCTTGCGCCCTCCATCCCCACCCCTCCACACCAGAGCATCGATTATAAACTTTTGAAAATGAATACTGCATAATATGACATTGTTCATTAGAATTAACACACGTTAGGCTTGAAAATTTATGAATTTCATTATTTGGTCTACATATTTAATGAAAATAAATAAATAACCTGACAGGGTGTGGGGCTGGCTGACTTCGGGCAGGGGTGTGTGGCAGGGGTTGGCTAGAGACAAGGGGGTGCAGGGCTGGCTGGAGGCAGAGGAGCGGATGTGCCAGGGGTTGGCTGGAGACAGGGGGTGTGGGGCTGGTTGCGGGCAGGGCAGGGGTGCATCAGGGGCTTGCTGGGGGCAGGGGCAGGGGGTGCATCGGGGCTGGCTGGGGGCAGGGCAGGGGGTGCTGCAGGGGCTGGCTGGGGGCAGGTACCGGGGCCATCCCTAGATATTCTGGGGCCCTACACCACCCCTCCGTGGAGGTCTGGGGCACCACGCCCATCCGCCGCAGGGGGAGGCTCCTCAGAGGAGCGGGGGCACCCCAGGCTTCCGTGGAGGGGCAGGGCTGGCGTTGAGGGCTGGGGGGAATCACCCCCCAGCGCTCCCCAGTGGCGCGGTTGGGCCTGGGTATCTCCACTTCCCCTCGCCGGTGCAGAGCTCAGGGGAGTGGGAGCAGGGCGGGGCTGAGCAGGGCGGGGGCCCTGGGGCAGAGCCAGAGCAGCAGGGAACAGCGCAGCGCCCCCAGCAGCCGAAGGAGGAATGACATCACTTCCCAGCCCACTGGAGCTGATTAAAGCCGCAGCACCGGGTGAGCATCCCAGGCATTTTGGGCAGCGCTTTTTGGCACCCTCAAATCTTGGCGCTCTAGGCGACCGCCTAGTTTGCCTAATGGTTGCACCAGCCCTGCAGGGAGGTGAAATATACCTGGGCTTCGTCGCCAGGAGGACACACCTGGTTTGTCTTGTTTCCCGTGGTGAACAGTCACAGGCTGTGTGTTGCTCGTCTCTGCCAAGGGGTCACTCCGTTATGCATGTGGTGACATGTCCGCCTGAACCCCAACTCCAGCTCCCACTATGTGGGTGGTGGGGTGGAGATGGAAGGATTGTGTGAAATGCAGCCCAACGACTCCCGGTGGGGGCTGGGAGCAGCTTGGCAGAAGCTCCTCCATAGCCAGCTGGGAAGAAGCTGTGAGGACAGGATGGGAACAGAGGGTCAGGGACTAGGGGAAGACCCTGACGGGCAGGGACAGGAAAGTGGCAGGAGCTTGGAGGAAGGATCTGGGTCCCCCTAGCTCTCCCCAGACCTGGGGGAGAAGAGAAGGCTGCCAGGGACACCAAAGACAAGCTCCAGATTGGGACCTCCTTGGCATTGAGGCCACCAGACATGGGGTTTCCCTGTGGTTGGGCTGGACTCTTGATTACCCTGAAAGGGGCAAGAGCTGTGAGTGACCTGATTGGAGGAGCAGGTCACAGGTGCCAAGGGCCCACAGTGTCCTGGCCGCCCAGTCAACAGGTCTGGAGTGGGGAGAAGCACCCGGCTGCGAGGGGGTGCACGGATTGTGAGTCTCTTAGCCCTGGGGATACCTGGCGGGGAAGCCCCCCAAGCCCTGGAGAAGCATTCCAGTTTCCAGCAGGTTCTGTGTGTGACACTGCACTCCATATTCTTTCCGAAAATATGCTTGGAAAGTGAATATAATGTAACTGGAATATGTTTCATGCAAAAGGTCTCTTGTAAGGTATCATTATGAAGTTTATAATCTACTGAGTGTGATCATCCTATTTGTATGAATGTATCACTCTTGTATCTGAAACTAGAAATATGAAATATAACTCTGAGGTCCTATTGTGATTATGCAAATTGTAGGCCATTAATGGTGGTTTAGAATCTTGATGGCTTTCATTGACCAGGACAATTGTTTGTAAATGGCTCTGTTTACTTGTAAACCTTCCTGTGTTCCTGTGAGTCGGGCCAGAAAGAATGAAGGCTTGAGGGGTCTAACAGGACATGTGATCATGTCACCTGTTACTGGAATCCATCTTACATCTGGTGCTTTTCCATTTAGAAGGAGGGGTAGGAACCCAGAGAGAGACAAAGGATTTCCACTTTGTGCCAAAGATATAAAAGGGAGTGGAGCAGAACAAAGGAGGCTGCCAGTCATAAGAAATCCCCTAGTTACCACTTGAGCTGGAACTAACAAGGGCTGTACCAGGGGAAAGGATTGGGACCAGGCTAAGAAGGAGTCTAGTCTGTGAAAGAAGCTTATTGGAACATCTCTGAGGGTGAGATTTACCTGTATTCAGTTTCTTAAATGTATTAGACTTAGACTTGCGTGTTTTGTTTTATTTTGCTTGGCAACTTACTTTGTTCTGTCTGTTATTACCTGAAACCACTTAAATCCTACTTTTTATATTTAATAAAATTACTTTTGTGTGTTAATTAACCCAGAGTAAGTGATTAATACCTGGAGGAGAAAACAGCTGTGCGTATCTCTCTATCAGTGTTATAGAGGGCAGACAATTTATGAGTTAACCCTGTATAAGCTTTATACAGAGTAAAATGGATTTATTTGGGGTTTGGATCCCATTGGGAGCTGGGTGTCTCAGTGCTGGAGATAGGTGACTTGCTGAGTAGTTTTTGGTTAGTCTGCAGTTTTGGGGGTGTGGAGCAGAGCTGGGTCTGTGTTGCAGCAGACTAGCGCGTCTGGCTCAACAAGGCAGGGTTCTGGAGTCCCAAGCTGGCAGTGGAAAACAGACTCAGAGGTAATCTCAGCACGTCAGGTTATAGTCCCAAGAGGGTTTCTGTAACCGAACCCATCACACTGTGGCCCAGGGGGTTTCTGTGGTCAGTGCCAAAGCCAGGAACAGAACCCAGCTCACAGGCAACTTGTCCTGATCAGCAGCAGGAGATGGGCGTCTGGGGGAGGGGGAAGCATAGGCTGCAGGAGTGTTTGTGTGGGCATTAGGGAGAGGTTCTGGCAGCTAGTGAGGTGGGGAGCGGGGGGACCGCAGGCCAAGGGAGGTGGGAGATCAGGCAGGTTCCCAGCAGTGGGACAGGTGGTTGGTGGGAATTGGAGTTGCCAGAAGGGACTAGACCGTGGGTCCATCTAGCTTGGGAACCCATCATGGCTGTTGGCCTGGTCCAGCATAGGCAGGTGCAAGATGTCCCCTTGTGGACAGTTCTCTGGATGGCCTCCCTTATACTGACCCTGGGAGAGAAGCGGTTTGCACTGGGTTAGGAAAGGGCACATGAAGACTCAGGACTCTTAGGCTTAATTCCAAGCACTTGATGAGAAGTGGGGTCTAGTGGGTTAAAGTAGGGCCAGATGTGAGAGTCAGGACAACTGGGTTCTGTTCCCAAGACTGGGGTGAAAGGTTGAGACTGGGCTTGAAAACAGAGAATGTCACTGAAAACCAGCAGGCTCATATAAAAGGAGCTACAGGGCCGGAGTGAGCGCAATTTGCTTACAGGGACTGGGGGACCAAGAGGAGCTCCTGGCTGGCTACAGGAGCTGAAAAGGCCTGGATAGACCAGTCTGCTAACAGGGACTGGGGGATCAAGATTTGCTATACTTTATAACGGGCACAAGGGGTGACAGAGGGTATGGGCAGGGAAGGGGTGTTTATGCTGTATAATGGGAAGTAGGGGCAGCAGAGGGTGGAAACGTCTATACAATTTGACTTGCGTTCAGAGGGAGGTGAGGAGCTGGAGCAGGATTGGAGGAAGTAACAGGGTCCCCTGCCTATCCTCTGTGCTTAGTGCTGGGGCCTATATATACTTCACATAGGGAAAAGGGAGATCATTCCAGCCGGAGATGACAGTTCTTTGAACTGCACTGACCCTGGTGTAAGAGATGCTCCAGGAGTGAAATGTGCAAGTGCTGGTGTTGATGGAACTCCTGCTTACAGACTGGTAGGGCCACTGGACGCCCCCTCTGTCATGCAGACTCTGTTAATATCCTTGTTCGATGTGTGGATGAAGGTGTTGCTGTATTTCTAGTGCATCACCTGGATCCACATCATTCTGTTGCAACAGGTGTGGTCATTGGCGGTGGGAGTCTTGGGGAAGTTCATGCTCTGTTTCCAGCATATGTTGCTCAGCTGGTTCCACCCCTCCCTGAGTGTTAGAGCCAGGCAGGTGGCCAGCAGGGCAAGGGGCAGCAGGAATGTGGGGTGGCGGGGTCTCGCAGAGCCATGGCTGTGTCTGTCACTGGATCGACCTGCAGCAGAGACACAAGGGGGAGATGGATGGAGACAGCGGGGGATGGGGATTGTCTCCTTCCATGGAACCTGCTGGGACCAAAGCCCCTTCCCTTTCCCACCCCACTCTCTCCCTCAACCCCAACCCCCTCCTTGTAACACGAAGGGGGGAGAAAATTGTTCTCCTTAACCTCTGAGGAAAGGACAGGAAGCAATGGGCTTAAACTGCAGCAAGGGAGGTTTAGGTTGGACATTAGGAAAAACTTCCTAACTGTCAGGGTGGTTAAACACTGGAATAAATTGCCTAGGGAGGTTGCAGAGTCTCCATCATTGGAGATTTTTAAGAGCAGGTTAGACAAACACTGTTAGGAATAGTCTATATAGTACTTAGTCCTGCCTTGAGTGCAGGGGACTGCACTAGATGACCTCTCGAGGTCCCTCCCAAACTTATGATTCTATGATTATTCCCACCCCACTGTGCAACGTGTTGCACTGAGTCCCACTAACACCAGCCCCTACACCCTGTCCTCTCTCCCACTGCTCCCTACGCCAAGGTGGAGATAGAACCCAGGAGTCCTGGCTTTGAGCTTCTCTGCGATAGCAGCTGGATCATGCTGCCTCCCAGAAAGAAACTCTGCAGTTGCAGGCCAAAGTGACCCTGTTCTCTGCTCCCTCCCAGCTGGTGGAATCTCCTGCGACTCACCCAACTCCTTGTTCCTTTGCTGCCATCAGCGTGATGGATCCCAGCCTCTGCAGAGTTGAACCTCGGTCAGATCCTCCAGCCAGGTATGGAGGGAGAGGAGTGGGCGGGGAAATCCAATAAACTATTGGGTAAGGACAATTTCCCGATATCTTGCAATTAAAAGTAGTGGCCCAGCAGGTAGGGCAAGGGTGCGGAATAGACAGCACGTGTCCTGCCAGACATATGGAATCCTCCAAAACATCTCAGGGTGTGTCTACCCAACTTTGCTTCCCCTAGTGCCCGTTATACAGTATATCATCCCCTTCCCATCACTTACCCATGTGATGGTGGGACTGATGTTGGGAAAAGATTGTGCAAGGCAAGTACACCTGGCTTGGATCAGTCAGAGCCTTGTCTGTCTCCCATGTTGTGCCCTGTGTGTTTGTGTCTTGTGTGTTTTCTGCATGCATTCCTCCAAGTATCTCTTTCCACATACCATCTTCCTTCCCTTGCCCACAGCCTATGGTGAGCATGCCAAGACTCCAACCCTGCCCAATCCAACCTGTTCCCTTTGAAAATTCCGGACCTAGCTTTGGTCCCAGGAGAAAAAAATTACAACACTCCTATGTCAATCTCTCTCTCTCTCTCTCTCTCTCATTGTGTCCTTCCTCATCTCTCTCTCTCCTTCTTTCATTATTAAAATTTCTTCCCCTCACAAATAGGGCAGACACTCAATGACATCCAATAGAGGGTTCTTCTTCCTTCAGAGAATGGTTCTTATCCTGAAGGGAAAGAATCACTTAGCTGCAGGTTGGCCATACATCTGGTTTTGAACCAGACACACCTCTTTTTAGGTGTTCTGTCCCCAGACACAATGGAATGTGCTTTTGTCCAGTGTTGGATAGGGGGCACCTTTTTGAAGAATGCGCCATTCTGCCACGGCCATCATGACCTGGAACTCACGGGGGTGGAGTGGCGTGCTCTTTGAAATTGCATCCTCTGTATGGCATGATCTCGTGCACACCATGTCTGGTAGGTCACGCCAGTGGGAGTGAGGTCACCCCATTCCCAGAAGTACCACAGTTTCTGAGATTCTGGGAATACGTGAGTGGCTACCGTACGTAGATGTGCATGTTGTGTCATCACAACCGGCCCTTAAGTCTGAGTTTGATCTACTGGGAGCCTGCTAATCTCCTCTCTTCATGTTCTGAAAGCCCGACAGCCCCAGGGCTATGTGTCCTGTGACCGCCACCTTCAAATTGCCAAAGGGATTTAGATGCCCAGTTTCCCACTAGTTCTCATGGCCTCCAAATTTCTTATGTGCCTGAGAAAATCTCAGCCCTCTGGGCGTTTAGGGGCAGACCTCTGCCTCCTGCTCTCTTTCCGCTGTGCTTTCGGAGACATGATGGCCTGCTAATCAGATGAGAAGAAGCCATTTTTATAGTTCCTCGTTAAGGTCCAGAGCTACCTGCAGAGGGGAGGGTGGTTGGGCTGCTGGTCAGAATTGAAGGGCACCAGCATGAATGGGTCCATGGGGAGCCAAGGGCAGAGAGACAGTAGGGAGCTGCACGTTGAGATTAAGGGGCATTAGCAGAGCTCTGTGTGGGTAGGTGGGAAGAGACCAGGGCTGGGAGAGCAGGGGCTTCATGTCAGGAGTGAGGGGAACCGGCAGAGCTGTGAGTTTCTAGGCTAGGGCTGGATTCGGAAGGTGCCAGTGGGTCAGGACTCAGGCTCTGTCTGCAACAAATGAAGAGTATTTGTAGCACACGTCAGCATTCCTACACTAGCTTTAATCTAGCTAATACAGGTTAAAAGGGAAGTGGAGACATCGTGACCTGGACTTCAGCACCAGTTCCAACCAGAGTTGGTACCCAATGTCCTGGCAGTCTGGCACTCGCTAGATTAAAGCTGGCACTGCTTTGGCCACCCACGCTACAATCACACCTTCGCTTGCTGGGAAGACACACCCTGAGATGTTTCTGTGGAGCACAGGTGTCTAGCAGGACATGTGTTATTTATTCCCCAGCCATGTCACTCATTTTAATTGCCAGGTATCAGGAAGTCCTGCTGACACAATTGTTTACTGGATTTGCCCTCCCACTCCATGCCCAGCTGAGAGCTATATAACCTGCACCAAGACGGGCAGGAGGATCAGGGTGAGGTTCAGCTCAGCAGAGGCCGGGATCCATCGCTTTGATGACAGCGAAGGAACAAGGACTTGGGTAAGTTGCAGGAGATTCCACCAGTCTGGAGAGAGCAGAGAACAGTGTCACATGGGGCTGCAACTGCAGGGTTTGTTTCTGGGATGCAGCATGATCTAGTAGTTAAAGCAGGTGGACTGGGACTCAGGACTCCTGGGTTCTCACTCCATCTCTGGCAGGAGAGTGGAGAATAATGGGTTAGAGGGAGAAGGCCCTGATTTCAGCTGGAGTCTGTGCAGCACATGGCATGATCAAGGGCCAGGTCTTTGGCAGGGTATGTAGGTGCCATGTGATAAAAATAATAACTCTCCTATATTTGAGGAAGAGTTGGGTGGGAGATGAGGGGATAGAGTGGGATGGGATCATGAGTTGTGGTGGTTTCTGGGTGGCAGAGTGTGTGAGTGTATAATGGCAGGTTTGGGGTTCAGGTCCTGGAGGTTCCATGGAGGAGACAAATTCCCAGCCAGCGCTGTCTTCATCCATCTCCCTCCCCATCCCCACTGCAGGTCGAACTAGTGACAGAGATGGCCATGGCCCCAAGGGGAGCCTGCGTCATGCTCCTGCTGCCCCTCATCCTGCTGGCTGCCACCCTGGCCCAGCTCAGCGAAGGTGCCAGCTACCAGCAGTTTGTGAGACAACACGTTGACTACCCCAAGACCAGCGCTCCCAATAACAGGATCTACTGCAACCTCCTGATGCAGCGACGGGGCCTGACCCGCCCCCGATGCAAACCCATCAACACCTTCATCCACGCCCCCACCAGCCAGCTCCGAAACATCTGTGGCAGGGGAGGGAGACCCGTTGGAGACAACCTTCGTGACAGCAACAGATCATTCGGCGTCACCACGTGCCGGGTGCTGCCTGGCTCCCAACCAGGGCGTTGTAGGTACAGAGCTGCAACTAGAGTCACCAGAGTTCGCGTGGCCTGTGTCCGGCGGCTGCCCGTGCACTTGGAGCGAACATATCTGCCATGAGCAGGGAGCACGGGATTCCCCTGCTGTCCCCCACCCCCCTTTCACTCATAGGCAGCCCTCTTTTGTTGAGGGCTTTCCTGCCCTGTCCCTGTGCCCCCTTGGCAGTGCCTGCCATGAGTCTCCACTGAGACATTCAGCCTCTCCCCCCTATTCCATGGGTCAGTAGCTTGGGGCCTGCAGGGGGATTTCCAATTTGGGGTGCCCAGTTCCCATCTACACAAGTGAAAATCTGGTTGCCCAGCCCCCCCCAACCCCCCCGGCTGGCACTGAGACCCTCAGCCTGAGCCCAGTGCCTGCCCCACTGGGCAAGATCCAAATACAACTGGTCTGAACTGGGGCTGGGCTGCCTGAGCCACCAGGAGTGGAAGATGCCAAGCGGCTCTGAAACCCCAGACTGATTTGGTTTGAGTGCCCTATTTTAGTCTCCCAGGATAGATCAAAATTCCCATAAACCCCTTGATGGCCACCCTTTTGCCATCCCCCACTCCCTGCTGCCCCTCGTGCCCATTATACAGTATAGCCGCCCCTTCCCCACCCCCACCCTCTGCTGCCCCTAGTGCCCATTATACAGTATAGCCGCCCCTTCCCCACCCCACCCTCTGCTGCCCCTAGTGCCCATTGTACAGTATACCCACCCCTTTGCCATCCCCCCTCTGCTGCCCTTATTACCTGTTATACTGTACAGCCCTTCCCCATCCCTGATCCACTGGATGCTCTGTGGATGTTGTCTCAGGCTGAGCCCTGGGGAAGCTGTCACTGAGTTCAATTTTCTCCCTGCTTCTGCAATAAAATACGTTCCTGCAAACACAGAATGAGGAGAGTGTTTGTAGAGGCTGCGTGCAGTCACTAGTTATCCAGCCTTATTTAACCCTAGCAGCAATTCAGAAATCCAGCTAGATTGCTCAGCGGGATCAGGGAATGGGATAAGGAGCAGCAGCTCCGATCCAGCCCTAGGTTTGGGAGACCAGCTGGCTGAGAGGTCTGGGGAGTGCAATCCTTTTCCTCTTTAGGGGGCCCTGACTCTGATCTGGCCCCAGAACTGGCTGGCTCAAGGGGGTGGGGATTGGATATGAGGCCTTTCCCTTTCAGAGGCCCTGTCCTTAGTCTCTGTGTGGCCACAGGCTGGGCGGCTCAGTGGCAGTCGGGGCATGGGGTACAGGACCTCTTTTTTTGCAGGATGCCAGCTGTAATGCTGACCCAGCTCAGCAGGGTCTGACTGGCTCTGAGTGCTTATCTGGGAGGGGAATCCAGGAACCAATATGTTTCCTCTGAAGTTTGCCAGTGAATGGCTCAGCTGCTTGCAGCCAAAGTCTCCATGAGGCTGGAAGGGTCCCCGGACCCCACGGTCACTTATGGGGCTCTGTCCCAGACAGGTTTGCAATACAGAGGTAGATTTGGACTCTCCTGCCCCTGCCCCTGCTCTGCAGCTCCCAAGAACAGTAGGGCATGTAGAGCAGCCATCACCACTGCAGTGCCCCTTTGCCGTGATACAGCACTTGGCCCCCAAGCCCTTTACAAAGACTGGGCCAGAATCTTCCCCTGCATCCCACAGGTGTGGAAAACCGAGGCAGAGATGGGGACATGGCTCAGTCTTGCTCACACAGAAGTCAGTGACAGTGCATGGAGATGGGAATATTCATAGGGGAAGCGCCTGAGTCCTGGAGGATCCCCAGCTCAGCAGTTAGTGCTGCGATCATGTCAGCCAAGCGTTGTTAGTGCGTATCTCCCTGGGGCAGCCTAGTCCCCCGCTGTTGTGCACAACCCTGTCCTAAACTGAGGCTGGTTTGTGAAGGCCCTATGCTCCCCTCTATGGCATCGCACTGGTGATAGCTCCTGGAGATCAGTCCCACCCACTCAGGGAATGTTCCAGGGAGGGAAAAAAATCAGAAAACTGAAGGGGGGACAGGGAGGATATGGCCGCACTGCGTTGTGACCCCGGGCTGGGGGACTTGCCTTGTCTGAGCCCCTACTGCATTGTAAACCTGGCTTTACCCTTGGCAGCATGGTGACAGGTATAAGAGGCCAGGAGATGCTAAAACTCCACAAACAGCCTGCCGCTACCAGGGTGTGGGGGCTATGGGGCTCCAGGCACTACCCCTGCCTCAAACACCAGCTCTGCACTCCCATTGGATGTAAACCACAGCCTATGGGAGCTGGGGGGGGCAGTCCCTGCACATGAGAGCAATGCACAGAGCCTCCTGACCCCCTCCCCACCTAGGAGGCAGACCTGCTGGCCGTTTCTGGGGCGCAGTGCGGAGGCAGGACAGGCAGGGAGCAGACCTTAGCCTTACTATGCTGCTGAATGGGAACCGCCCGAGGTACGTCAACCCCGAGCTGCAAGCCCTTGCCTCAGCCCTGAGCCCCCACCAAACCCAGAGCCCCCTCCTGCACCCCAAACCACTCATCCTTGGGCCCACCCCAGAGCCTGTACATCCTGCTGGAGCCCTCACACCCCCTGCAGCCCAACCTCCTGCACCAGCCCAGAGCCCATCCCACACCCTAAGCCCCTTATACCCGGTCCCACCCCAGAACCCAAAGCCCCAGCCCAGAGCCCATACCTCCTCCTTCACCCCAACCCCCTGCCTCAATGCACAGCCCCCTCCTGCACTTTGAATACCTTGTGTGACAGGTTGGATCACAGAAACCCCCTAGGGTTGCCACCTGATGTGCCAAAACTACTTCTGCTCCTGCTTTCCTGCCCTGGCGGCTTAGGACATCAGTGTCCTGCCTGGTTTGAGACAGACCCGTTAGCCTGCTGCAAACCCAGACCCAGATCTGAACCACATGCACCTAAGCTGCAGACTTAACTGAAAGGAACTCACAGAGGTGTTCTTGTCTTTAACACTCAGATGCCCAACTCCCAGTGGGGTTCAAACCCCAAATAAAACCATTCATAAATTGTTCGCCCTCTATAACCCTGATAGAGAGATATGCACAGCTGTTCCCTCCCCCCAAGTATTAATACATACTCTGGGTTAATTAAGAAGTAAAAGTGATTTTATTAAATACAGAAAGTAGGATTTAAGTGGTTCCAAGAGGTAACAGGCAGAACAAAGTGAATTACCAAGCAAAATAAAATAAAACATGCAAGTCGAAGTCTAGTACAATAATAAAAATTGAATACAGATAGGTTGTAGATCACTGATGATGTGCTGGAGAGGTTCTGTCCCCATATCTACTCTAGCGACACCATCAGCGGACCCAACAGCATCAGCCACACCATCAGGGACTCATTCACCTGCACATCTACTAATGGGATATAAGCCATCATGTACTAGCAATGCCCCTCTGCCATGTACATTGGCCAAACCGGACAGTCTTTATGTAAAAGAATAAATGGACGCAAATCGGACATCAGGAATGGTAACACACAAAAGCCAGTAAGAGAACACTTCAATCTCCCTGGACATTCTGTAACAGATTTAAAAGTAGCCATACTTGTGAACAAAAAAACCCTTCAAAAACAGACTTCAAAGAGAAACTGCAGAGCTACAATTCATTTGCAAATTTAACACAATTAATTTGGACTTGAATAGGGACTGGGAGTGGCTGGCTCACTACAAAAGCAATTTTCCCTCTCTTGCGTATGACACTGCTCATCAGTTATTGGGATGGACCACATCACACCCTGGTTGAGATTAACTTGTCAACACTTGGTTCTCCGCTTGTTTAAGGATAATTCCCTTCTCTTCATGTGTCAGTATAAGTAATGCCTGCATCTGTAACTTTCACTCCATGCTCATGAAGAAGTGGGTTTTTTACCCTGAAAGCTTTGCCAAATAAATCTGTTAGTCTTTAAGGTGCCGCCAGACTCCTCATTTTTTTATGGATACAGACTAACATGGCTACCCCCGATACTAATTTGTAAGGAACTGAAGCGTTAACTACTCAGTTTTAGAATGCATTTTTTTTTTTATTTTCAATTTGACGAATCTGAACTTGCTTGTTGGACTTTTGACTATATAATCACTTAAAAATCTCTTCTGATAGTTAATAAATCTGTTTTTATTCATCTAAGAGTGTGTTTTGGTCTGAAGTGGTGTCAGGAGGCTCCCTTGGGATACACTAGCCTGGTACATATCAATTTCTTGTTAAACTGATGAACTCATATAAGGTTGCACATCCAGCAGGCATAACTGGACACTGCAAGAGCAGAGGTCCTAGGATTGTTGTGTCTGGGACTGGAGATATTGCCTAGTGTTTATTCGGTTACAAGCAGCTGGGAGCAGCTAAATGCCAAGGTTGTGTTGTGACCAGCCTCAGGAGTGAAGGTTCTTTCACAGCACAGCAGGGTAAGGCTTGCTCCCTAGAGTCAAGGATTGGAGTGACCTAGCAGATACCAGTCCAGACAAACCAGAGGGGAACATCACACCACTCAACCAATACTCATTTGGAACTGACGTACGCAATCAGGAAGCAGCAAAGACCTAAAAAAAAAGAAGACAATACAGTGGAGTACTGTGTTAGACTGTAACACTACTAAAAAAAATAAAGAGAAGCAACATTTTCTTCTGCATAGCTAATTTCAAAGCTGATTAAATCAATGCTTCAGATTGTAAACTTATTTGAAAGAACCATATAACATAATTTTTGTTCAGAGTTCCAAACATTTCGAGTTATTGAAACTCCTTTTCCGAACTCTGAGGTCATACTGTGAAAAAAATTGTAAAAATCATATCTGTCCAAACAACCTGTTTCCAATATTTGGCTAAAACGGTGAAGTCAACACCCAGAGAAAGAGACCATAGAGGGCTACACTATGGATGTGGACGAACTCTACCCTGGAAGCAGTGCCTTTGAGAGATTCAAAAATAACTAGCGGCAATGGTAGATAATTAGCAGAACAGGAGCTTGCCAGAGTGAGCTGTAGCTGAAAGGGTAGTAACCAATCGGGTATGCATAAGATAGTGGAATCATCGAGTAAGAGATAGTAGGTATTATAGACTGAGCCTTTTGTAATGTGGCATGCGGTACTGCACCGGCTGCTGGGAATGTCCTGTCCAGTTCAGGGCGTCAGCAAAATTTGAAGAAGGATGTATTGATAAATTTGGAGAGGTTCAGGAGAGAAGATCCATGAGAAAAGATAAAGACCAGAATAACATGCTTGTATAGCGAGAGCTCCAAAGATGCAGCTCAATCAATTTTAGCTGAACAAAGAGAAGGGGGACTGAGCACGTCTTCATACAAATAACTAGCAAGGGGAATAAAATATTTGATACTGGACTCTTCAGCTCTAGGCCCAGATAACATGATTCATTAATAGCTGGAAAGAGAAAAGCTATAACAAAACTGAGATAGAAATAAGGGCATACTTTTTGGCAGTGAGGTTGATTTAATGAATCAACTCTACCTCAGGGTCATGGGTGATTATCTCATCCAGTCTGGCGCTTCAGCTAATACAAAATTGGATGCTTTATAATTCTAGATGATTTACTCAAGTTCACAACAGGGATTAATCCATGGGCAAGATTCTCTGGCCTGTTTTATACAGAAGGGTCAGTCATGATCAGTGGCTTTCAATCATATTTTCTGGGACCCAGTTGAAGAAAATTGTTGATGTCATGCCTAGAGTACCAGACAGCCAAATGTGTGAAAAATCGGGATGGAGGTAGGGGTAATGGGAACCTATATAAGAAAAAGACCGAAAAATCAGAACTTTCCTATAAACAGGACATCTGGTAACCTACATGACCCAGTGGAGGTGAGGATGAGGATTTGGGGTAGGTAGGGGCTCAGGGCTGGAGCAGAGGATGGGGTGTGGGGTGAGGGCTATGGGGGGGCGTGGAATGAGGGTTCAGGGTGGTGGGAGGGGCTATGGGCTGGAGCAGGAGAGTTGGGGTGCAGGAGGAGGTCAAGGCTCTGGCCTAGGGCCAGAGAAGAGGGGTCTGGGGTACAGGAAGGGGCTCCATGTTGGGGGGGTCTCAAAGCTGGGGCAGGGAATTGGGGTGCGGTATTGGGGTACAAGCTTACTTTGGTTGGCCCACCACACAAAGAGGTACCTGAGTCTGTGTTGTACCTCTCCATCTTTTGGAGTAGCTGTATATCACTCACATATAGTGCGGTTGGTTAATGACCAATGGAGGTGAGCACAAGAGAATTGGAGTTGCCACAAGAGAATAGACCCTGGGTCCATCTAGCTTGGGAACCCATCATGGTTGTTGCCCTGGTCCAGTATAGGCAGATGCAAGATCTCAACTTGTGGGCAGTTCTCTGGATGGCCTCCGTTATACTGACCCTGGGAGGACAGCGGTTTCCACGGGATTAAAAAAGGGTGGATGAAAATTCAGGACTTCTAGGTTTCATTCCAAGCTCTTGATGGGACTGGGGTCTAGTGGATTAGAGCAGGGCCAGAGTAGCAGTCATGACACCAGAGTTCTGTTCCCAAGCCTGGGGTGACAGGTTGAGATGGGACTTGAAAATACATTGGAAAACCACTACACATTTCAGTACTTTTGAAGTGTTCAGCAGCGTACATCCTTGCTATCCCCAGTGTGACTGTGTTGGAGTGGACTAGGCCCAAAGGCCCCCTGCTGGAGGCCTCAGGGTCCTGCCGCACTTATCACAGGAAAGAAGCACTGGAGAGGTATTCCAAGTGGGCTAGAGAGGCTGCAGAGTTACCAGCCAATCAGAAAGGCTTCAGGGAGCAGCCAGTGAGGGCCCAGCAGGCTGAAATAAAAGGAACTGCAGAGCCAGAGTGAGTGCAGTTGGCTTTCAGGGCCTGGGGCAGGGGTCTCAAACTCAGTTTACTTTAGGGCCAGTGTCAGTCCTCGAATCCGGCCAGTGAGCCAATAACGTCACTGAAAATGGTGTTCAGAAAACAAAAAGTTTATATTGTAGTTTTTATTTTGAATTTTTAGAAATGATAAAACTGTCATACAACTTTACAGAATTCTTTGCCTGTCAGAGAGTTTTTAGTGTTTGCCAGTGTGACATATTAATAAACTATGACCATATAGATCATTGTTGCAACTACTGTTATATATTTGCACCAAATATTGTACAAAGGTTGTTGTGTCATGTAAGGTGTTGTTGCCGGCACAAAGTGACCGAGGGGGGCAACAGCAGGGGGGTCCGTTGCCCAGTGTGCACCATGCCAATAAACACACCAAGGTAGAGAAGCAAACACAAAGTTTATTTGAGCTCAAATAAGGTGCGAGGGAGAATGAAATCTCAAATCCTGCACACTTAAAACAAGCAGTTTCTTCCTTTTATATCCCAGTTGTTTACTACAAAACTTTTTCTTGCTGACTAGCTGATCTTTCACTCCCCCCTCCTTTCCCATCCAGCTGCAGTATCTTTTCTCACTCAATCTTTTTGTCTTCCCCCTCCCTCTCCCCTTTCTGCTGCAGAAACATGTATACTGTATCTAAGAGTGGCCTTGAAACTTGCTTCAATTTAGCTCCAGCGTATTACAGCAGGGAACGGGCTATTACAATCAGAAAACTAACTGCTGACATTACATTTTACAACTATTAACACATTTAAGTTACACTAGGTTACACAAAGTGTTAAACATGGAGGAACAATGGTTCATTGAGGCCTGAGCAGGAGGGCTTTATCGACACTCGTGGTCTTCCATTTTCCCGAGTTACCTAGATTTATGCCTAGTGACACCAACAGTGTCTATGAAAAGGTTATGGTTTGCTGCTTATGATTATGCTATCTGTGTGCATGCCTCATTTTTGTAGTTGAAGTTATGAAGGCTGGCTATGTAGAGGGGAGGGATGGCTCAGTGGTCTGAGCATTGGCTTGCTAAGCCTACAGTTGTGAGTTCAGCCCTCAATGGGGCCACTTAGGGATCTGGGGCAAAAATCAGTACTTGGTCCTGCTATTGAAGACAGGGGGCTGGATTTAATAACCTTTGAAGGTCCTTTCCAGTTCTAGGAGATAGGTGTATATCTCCAATTATTGTTATTATTTTTTTACTCGTATATCAATGCATTTTGATTCTGAAGTAACCTGTAAAGAACTGAGTCATGCATGGACATGTGACTTGCCCATGTGACTCCCAACTTCATTTTGCTGTAATTTTCCACAGTAAGAACAAAGGTGTTCTTACACCTGGAAGAGACTATAAAAAGCTGCTTCAGCTTCTCCATCTTGTCTTCAATCCTGCTTCTAACCTCTGGAGGGACTTTGCTACAAACTGAAGCATTGAACAAAGGACTGAATGATCCATCTCAGCTGTTGAATATTGACCTGGGTCTGAGGCTTCGTCCTTTGGGATCAAGAGACCCTATTTTCTTTTATTGGAGCATTGGTTTTCATAACCGCTTTTCCCCATAATGAATGGCACTGGTGGTGGTATGGGGAAACTGGAGTGTCTAAGGGAATTGCTTGTATAACTTGTGGTTAGCCAGTGGTGAAAAACCAAAGTCCTCTCTGTTTGGCTGGTTTGGTTTGCCTTAATGGTAAAGGAACTCCAGCCTTGGGCTGTAACTGCCCTGCTGTAAGCAGTTTGTCCTGAATTGACTATCTCAAAGCCAGCCTCGTTACTCCAGACAGCTGGCAATACTTCAGTTCTACGTTTGTTGATGTTTGGCCTCAGTGACTGAGCAGTTGAAACCTCCAGGACTGCAGCAAGGTGTGCATCAGATAGTTGTGTTTGGTATTTTGACTTGTTTATATTCATTGTGGAAAACAGTGATGCTGCCTCCATGGTTGACTCTGCCCGGCGACTAGCGATGGTATCTCTGTCCCTCTCTCCTAACCAATGGGAACTATGAGGGGTGGCGCCTGCAACAGACAGAGCTGGTAGCGTGTCTGCGTCGGTCGGTCCTCCGTGGGCCACTGTGGGGAGGTTCTTAGGCTGCAGATGGACTGGGGGAACAAGACGAGTTCCTGGCTGGCTGCAGGAGCTGAAAGGGCCTGGATAGATCAGTCTTCTAGCAGGGACCACGGAAGCAAGTGGTGCTCCTGGGTGGCTGCAAGGGCTAAGGCAGATAGTTGCTGGCAGGGATAGGGAAAATGAGGGAATAGCTTCTGGCTGGCTGCCAGGACTGACTTAAAACAGGGAAGTGCCCCAGGGAAATACAGTTAGTTAAAAGGATGTGTCACATGGCTGCTACTTAACTGGTCCCTGGGCTGGGACCTGGAGTACTGGGTGAGCCTGGGTCTCCACCCCCGCCTTCCCCCCAGCATGGGGGTGCAGACAGGCCCATGGAAGGGACTGTTCATGGAACTGTTACATCCAGAACTGAGACTGACCCAGCTGGAGAGCCGGTGTCAGAGGCCTACAGGGCAGGCGAAGAGCCCTCAGGGAGGAAGGCCTGGGGGTGCTGTTCCACCCCAGGACAGGAATATTCACATGTAAGCTGGCCAGCTAGGGTACTGAGGCCCTGTTGGTCAGACTGAGGACCAGAGGCTGGGGAAGACTACAGAGACATAGGAGCCTGGGGAGGGCTACAGGACATTACTGAAGGTTTTGAGATAGGCCTGGTCGGACAGTGTACCCCAGAAGGGAGGGGCAGTGGAGAGGGTTTGACCAGAGAACTGAGTCACTAAAGACCCACCAAGAGATACATTGGCTGGAGGGGGCGCTCGCGAGAGGTGGGTGGTGCCCTGCTGAAAAAACTGAGTGATTGCAGACAGCAGTGGCCAGAGACAGGGGACACTAGCGAGAGGCAGGTGCCGACTCCTTGACAGTGACACGGTAATTGCTTCATGGGTTTCAAGTTTTATTGAGTTTAGAGAGCACAGAAAATGGCAGGCAAGAGACAAAAGTTCAAAAATGATGAAGAGAACAATGATGAATAGAACATTTGACGAATGTGAGGCTTATCCATTCTTAGACTGACTACGCAACACCAGCATGGTGAAACTGACAGATAGTTCTTAGTGAAAGGACACAATTTGAAATGGCCGCTGTTTGTCACGGCAGAGAGATGACATAGAAGCAGCAGAAGGTGGGGGTTGCAGCAAGGGGCGACTATACTTTATAATGGGCACTAGGGGCAGTAGAGGGTGGGGTGGGGAAGGGGCGGCTATACTCTATAATGGGCAGTGGGGCAGCAGTGGGTGAGCAGTGGGAAGGGGTGGCTATACTATATAATAGGCATTTGGGGGCAGCAGCATGTGATCAGGGCATTTCAGCCCAAGATCCCTGCACCAGAAGAGGCAGCAGCAGATTCCGAGGGAATCGGGAGTTGCCTCCTCATCACCTCGTCAGATCTGGCTCTCGGCAAAATGCACTGGGTGCTCATGCTCATCGCAGGCAATGACGATCATCCTTGAGTCCCGGGTTGCCCGGTACTGGCAGTTGTCGAGGGGTTTCCCTCCATGCCAGATGCAGGTGGTGACCTGGAATGATCTGAGGCTCTGGCGCATGGCCTGGCCAGTTCTGGTTACATAGTTCCTGCCTCCATGGCTAGTGCAGATGGCTTTGATATCGTCGCTGTTCCCATGGATGAAGGTGTTTGTCTCCTTGCAGACTTTTGGCCCAGGATTTCTGTCCCTCCTCCTGTCCTCCTTCATCATGTAGCGCATGCGGTTGTTGCAGTAGCGGTCATCACGACCCTTGGGCTTTGCATCAAAGTGCTGAAGGAGGAACCGCTCATACTGCTCCTGGCTGGCTGATACTCCCAGCAACACCAGTGCAGAAGCCAATAACAGCAGTAGCACGGGGGTCATTTTCAGAGCCATGGCTCCAGTCAGATGGTCCTGAGGACACATTGAGAGATAAGAACTTCAGAGCGGGCATACAGAGTCAGACCATGGTCTATCTAGCCCAATATTCTGCCTCTGACAATGGCCTGTACCAGATCTTCAGGTGGTGGTACAAAACAGGGCAATTATGCAGTGATTCACCTGTGTTTTCCACTCCTGGCTTCTCACAGAGATCCAGGGACACCCAGAGCATGGGGTGCATCCCTGACCATCCTGGTTAATAGCCATTGGGCCTATCCCCCATAAAATTATCCAGGATTTTTTTTTTTAATCAGTTTATATTCTTGGCAACCAGTTCCACTGATTAATTATGCATTGTGTGAAAAAGTACTTTTTCTCGTTGGTACTAAACCTATTGCCTATTAATTTCATTGGGTAACTCCTAGTTTTGTACTGTGTGCCAGGGTAAATAACATTGCTCTGTTCACTTCTTCCACACCAGCCATTATTTTAATAGACCTCTATCATATCCCACCCAGTTGTCTCTTAAGCTGAATGGCCCTAATCTTTTTAGTCTCTCCTCATATAGAAGCTGTTCCATACCTTTGGTCATCTTTGTTGCCATTCTCTAAACCTTCTGCCATCCCACTATGTCCTTTTTTAGATGGAATGACCAGAACTGGACACAGTATTCAAGGCATGGGTGCATCCTGGATTTATATAGCAGCTTTTTGATATTTTCTGTGTTATTTTCTATCCTCCTGCTAATTGTTCCTACCATACAGTTTGCCTTTTAGCTCACTGCAGTGTATTGAGCAGAAATGTTCAGAGAATTACCAATGGACACGCCAGGATCTCTTTGGCGGTAACAGCTAATATAGACTCCATCCTAGTTTATGTGTAACTGGGATTACTTTTTTCCAGTGTCTATTACTTTGCATTTATCAACATTGAATTTCATTTGCCATTTTATTGCCCATTCACCCAGTTTTGTGAGATCTCTTTGTAACTCCTCACAGTCACCTTTGGACTTAACTATCTTAAGTAATTTTGTATCATCTGCAGACTTTCTCACCTCCCTGTTCATCCCCTTTTCCAGATCATTAATGAATATATTCAACAGCCCATGTCCCTGTACAGAGCCTTGGGAGATCCCGCTGTTCATCTCTCTCCATTGTGAGAAATGACTTTATTTTCACCCTTGGTTTCCTATATTTCAACCACTTACTGATCCATGAGAGTACCTTCCCTTTTATCTTATGGGTACTTAATTTGCTTAAGAGCCTCTGGTGAGGGATCTTGTCAGAAGCTTTCTGAAAATCCAAGTACATCATATCAGTTGGATCACCCTTGTCCACATGCTTGATCTCCTCACAGAATTCTAGTAGATTGGTGAGGCATGATTTCCCTTTAAAAAACCCATGTTGACTCTTCCCCAACAAATTGTGTTTATCTATGTGTCCAATAATTCTGTTCTATATTACAATTTCAGCCAGCTTGCCTGGTACTGAAGTTAGGTTTACTAGCATGTAATTGCCAGGATCACCTCTGGAGCCTTTTTTAACAATCAGTATTACATTCACAAACTTCCAGTCATCTGCTCCAGAGGCTGATTAAAATGATAGGTTACATATGGCAGTTAGCAGTTCAGCCATTTCATATCTGAGCTCCTTCAGAACTCTTCGGTGAATCCCATTTGCTCCTGGGGACTGATCACTGTTTAATTTGTTGGTTTGATCTAAAACCTCCTCTGCTGACACCTCAATGGGGGATGATACTTCAGATTTTTCACCCCAGACTTATAGCTCAGGTGTGGGAAAACTCCCTCACATGCTCTGCAGTGCAGATGGAGGCAAATAATTCATTTAGCTTCTCCGCAACGGTCTTGTCTTCCTTGAGTGCTCCTTCAGCACCTTGGTTGTCCAGAGGCCCCACTGCCTGTCTGGAAGACTTCCTGTTTCTGATGGCCCTAAAAGATGTTGCTGGTACTTATTGTGTCACTTAACCTCTCTGAGCTTCTGCTTTCCCCTTCTGTGAAATGGGGCTGATGCTCTTAGTTCCAGCCTCACCTTAGCCCTTGAATGCCTTGCCCATCCCCACGGTATAAGGGCATTTTGCAATCTCCAAATCTAATACACCTGCAGTCTAGACTTTGTATTGAAAAGGAGACATGGCTTGTTTGTTTTATTTTATACAAAACAGGAGTCCTTGACTGTTAGGCAAGCAGAGATCAGAAAGCTCTGCTGTTGACACAATTATTTTTTTTCTCAGCTCTTTCTAGGGAAACAATGACCCTTGAACTCTTCATTTGGCAGGTAAATAGAGGAAAGATGATCTGAAGCCCTCTCTTCGCTTTCCTTTCCTTCTGTGGTTGTTTCACCCTAGTCACATTTTATACTGTAGGAGCAGGGAGGCGATACTAGCGTACTGCGAATACGGCATCCAGTTCTGGGGTCCACCTTCTGGAAAGGATGTTGCAAAATGGAAAGAGGAGCAGAAAAGAGACACAACAGTGATTTAAGGGCTGTAGAAAATGCCTGAGAGTGAGAGAATTAAAGAGCTTGATCTGTTAATGTATCTAACAGCAGACTGAGAGGTGATGACAGTGTGTAAGGACCTTCCTGGGTAGAAAACACCAGGCTCTCAGGGTCTGTTCAATCTAGCAGAGAATAGCAGAGAAAGAACCAAGGGGCTGAAAGCCAGGCAAATTGAACTTAGAAATAAGATCCCAGATTTTAATGATGAGGATGAAGAATCATTGGAACAAACAACCATGGGGAACAAACTCCACCTTCTCCAGCTCTGGCTGGCTCCAATCCAGACAAGACAGCTTTGTGGAAGGTGCTTTAGCCAAACACAAGTGACTGGGCTCAGTGCTGGGGTAACTAGGTGAAATTCTCTGGCCTGTGATATACAGGAGGTCAGGTTAGATAATTGAATGGCCCCTTCTGGCTTTAAAATCTAGGAATGGTTCTGGTGGGAGGCAATTCGCTAGGGGTGGTTCAGAGTGTGAACACCCCAGATCTGCAGGGCTTCTTGTGAAAATGGGTGAGGAAGGGATACAAGGCAAGGACTGGTCTCAAATCTCCCCCCGGGTTGGACAATGGATCCCACCCGAAAACTAATCCCCAGAGAGATCTCCCCACTCAGGACTGCTTTGTAACCCACCTCCCAACATGTGCTCCCCTCTCTCTCATAGCTGATCCCCAAAGGTTTTTGAATCTGTCAGACGGGGGACCTGAGCTGGGATTTTGAAAGGAGCCTTCCAGAGTTAGGTGTCCAAATCCCACAAGAGTATCCCTAACTCCCTTAGGCCCCTTTGCAGACCCCAGTCACAGTCGTCCAGAAGCAGCAGCTCATGCGCTTGGCATCAGTGGATTCAAAGTATCCCACAGGGGACCCAGCTAGTGCTGGTCGGACAGTCAGCCTAGCTTTGCACATCATGGGAGACTTAATGTCACCCTGTGGCGATTATGTCCTCTCAGCCCAGCCTTTTTATTCCCCTTTAAAGAGATACTTTAAAATGAGCAGACACCCTGAGCTCTGAGCCTCCCTGTCTGCATGAGCTGACCCAACCCCTCTGATCTGCTTTGTGTTCTGAAATTCTGCAGCTCACAGGTAAGATCTAAACTGGTAGAAACTCCTGCTCCAGTGCTCAGAGGAACCACAGTGGGGTCTGCTGAGCCCTCTGCTCCAGTCTCTAGGTGACATATTCTTTCCTACAGGCAGGAGTCCTGAGTCTCATCTCACCCCTCTCTAACCCACTAGACCCTACTGCCATCCCAGACCTGGGGCTAGAACCCAGGAGTCCTGATTAAAATGGATTCCACTCCAAAAACTAATCCCCTGGAGTGTGTGTGTGGGGGCGGCTGCTCTAACCACTAGACCTCACTCCTATTCAAGAGCTGGGGATAGAACCCAGGTGTCATGACTCCCAGACTCCCCCCTCCTCTCCTCTGATTACTTGATTGTTTTCTCCTCCCGCAGCTGGGGCTAGATCCCAGGAACCCCGAGTTGCAGCCTCACTGTTCTAATTCACTGGAGTCCCTTCTCATCCCAGAGCTAAGGAGAAAACCCACAAATCCCAACTCCCAGCCCCCCACTTTTCTAACCCCTAGACCTCCCCTCCTCCCACAGCTGGGCAGAGGACCCAAGTTCTCTGACATCCAATTGCACCTGCCCTCAGCACCAGACATTCTGCTCTCCCACAGCCAATTAACTGAGTCATCTCCTTTGTCTACAGCTGTGGGCTCTCCGGCCTGAAGATTCAGATGAGCTCCAGAACTAACCGTGGCGTGGTCTCCTCCTGGCCAAAGTCCTGGTTCCTCAGCTCCTGTCCCCTTGGGGAATAGACGAGCTGTCTACAGAGTGTCGCTGATGCTGTACCCTCAATAGCTGCCTGTTATATAGAGCCTGTGGGTGGTTGTGGGGGGAGCGACTCTCGGGCTCAGCTAACACTGTGGAACGGGCAGCATTGTGCAACCAGTGCCGGGAATGTCAATGCACGGGGCCAGTGGCCCTGTGAAACAAACAGACCTTGGACCGGACGCTGACTCTGTTTGTGTCCATTCAGTCCCATAGCGCCGGGAGCTGTCCCCCGCACAAAGGGCTTAGCCCAAGCCAACCATGCGCCTAAGACAGGACCAAGGGGGCTCTGCCAACTTGTGATATCAACACCCCATCCCCGGTCAGGAGAGAAGAATAGCTGTGTCCTGTTCTACTATGCGGAGAGGCTGAGCTATTCCATGAGACCTAAGGGAATGAGGTGCCCAACTCCCATGGACCAGCCCCAGGGGCTAGGTTCACAAACGGGCTTAGGCACCTAAAGGCTCCTAGAGCTAAAGGCTGGCAAGGAGTTTGTCTCCCATGGAGGCTCCTGACATCCACTAATTTCATTGGGAGTTGTAGTAAGAGGAGGCCCTGAGACATAAACATTGGTATCAGAGGCCCGGTATGAGGCCTGAACTAAAGTAATGGTCAAGACTTTGCTAACATAAAGCAAAGTGGAGCTGTGAGCCAGAGGCAGGCCCTGCTCACAGAAGCTGGCAAGGAAAGGGCTGATGCTGCAAGAAGATATGTACTAAAGGTACTGACACTAGAGATCAGAACATCACATACTGCACATTCCACACAGATAACAAGGAACAGACTGACTCATCCAATGACAGAGGCAAAAGGTGAAATGATGATAGAGTTGTTTTGATCAACCAATCTACGTAGAGGGGTTGACTTGCCTCATACGTCAGAAGTGAGTGTAACTTGACCTGTTATAAGAATGTATCCTGGGGCGATGTTTTGTCGCGCGAGGGGCAGTGGAACAGTCACTCACTACGCGTCCATTGCAAGAGCGACGTTCGTAGTTAGCCCTTAATAGGCTCAGAAACTACAGGGAACTGCCATGTTCGAGAATCGCAATAAACCTAGCAGACGACTTTGCAGCCTACTAGAGTCTGTGGTATTGGGGGTTTCGTTGGGGTCTGCTGCATCAGCTATCTGCAGAGCTGGGGCAGCACACGGGGCGAGCACACGCATGCAGCCGAGTGATACCAACAAGGAGACAGCAGAGCACCACACCGGTAGCATCTGACAACACCTCTGACAACAGGAGTCAGCAGCCTCACTCCTTGGAGCGCCACACCCCTAAGTGCCAGAAGCAGGCCCCACGGGCATCCCCAACCCCGTCCAGCTGCGGCCAAACCCTGTAGGTGCCTAAATCCCCTGGCACCAGAGTACGGGATGTGAAATTTCCCTAAGTGTTTACATCTCCACATGCGCACGGTTGCAGGTGTCCAGACACCTCAGCCCCAGAGCAATGTCTGAACTGTGGTTGGGGATGTGTCCTCCACTGTGCTTTTCTAGGGGGGGACCCCGATCCTGTGGGACTCCTCTGGATCCACCTAGCACCCTACCTGGGTCAGGAACCACTGTGAGTCCTGGGGCTGCCTGGCTGCTCCCAGACTCTCTCACACCCCTAGCTGTGTCAGGAACCATCTCCCTAGAGGGATCCTCCTCTTCCAACTGAACAATCAGCTGTGCTTTAGTGAGCTTTCCGATGCGCAGCCCTCTCTCTCTCTCTGCACAGCTCTACAATTTCCTTCTTAAGGAGATGATCATAGGCCATTTCCATGCTGTTCTCAAGTGGTCATGGACTCACAGGCCTATGATCTCTCAGCTCCCTATGATCCCTGTGAGAAACCCCTTGGGTGTGATAGCCCTTCTCAGGAGTCCACCTCTCATGGGGTTAAGCTGTAGGCTTCTCTGCCTCCTGGAACCACACCTCCTGGAGCCTTCAGCATGCCCATCTCTCACTAAACCCCCTTTGGTTTACTGCTCCCGGTCATTTACTGCAGGATGCTCTGTCCATGGGGTGCATCTTATCCCACCACTACCACCAGTTGTCATGGAGTCACCAGTGTGATGTTTTGGAACTACTCCATACTAAGTCAGTCAGGTCTCTGGAGGAGCCTCCTCTCTCTAAGTCGACGGTCTCCAGGGCAAGAAGCTTACACAGCTTTGACCTTCCTGGGTCTGACCTCAGAGCATTCAGCATCCCCTTCCACACCATGCACTTCCTGGAGCAAGTCCACCGGGGCAGAGCTCCTGGAGAAGCCAGAGGGCCCTGCAGTCAGACATGACTCAGTCAGCTGGTAAAACAGAAGGTTTATTAGTTGACAGGAACACAGTGTAGAAGAGGGCTTGTTGCGGGAGGGATAGCTCAGTGGTTTGAGCATTGGTTTGCTAAACCCAGGGTTGTAAGTTCAATCCCTGAGGGGGCCATTTAGGGAACTAGGGTAAAAAATCTGTTAGGGGATTGGCCCTTCTTTGAGCAGCAGGTTGGACTACATGACTTTCTGATGTCCCTTCTAACTGTGATATTCTATGACTTTCAGCCAAGTCCATCTTGGGGGGAGGGGAGTCCAGAACCAAGGCTCTGGTCTTCCCCCTGCACCCCAAGCCAGCTGAGACTGACTTGCTTCCTGTTGCTCCTCCTATGGACTTTGTCTTCTTTCCCAGGCCAAGAGTCACCTGTTCATATCCCCCTCCTGGGTCTTAGGTTATGAAGGGACAGCCATAGCATCTGTCAAGGTTCCTTCCCCATTCTGAACTTTAGGGTACAGATGTGAGGACCTGCATGGACACTTCTAAGCTTAATTAAGTATCGCTGCCACCATCCAGATCCTCTCTGTGGAACAATCCCTTTCCTCACAAAACCTTCCCCTCCCAGGGTAGCCTTGAGAGACTTTTTCACCAAGTTCCTGATGAACACCAATCCAACCCCTTGGATCTTAACACAAGGAGAATTTAACCATCCCCCCTCCTTTCCCCCACCAATTCCTGGTGAGTCCAGATCCAATCCTCTTGGATCTAAAAAAAAGGAAAAATCAATCAGGTATTAAGAAAGGCTTTTAATTAAACAAAAGAAAGGTAAAAGAAAACTCTCTGGGATAGATTAGCATACCAGTTACTCTCACAGACAACAGATTCAAAACACAGAGGAGGTTCCCCTGGGCACAAATTTAGTTATGCAAAAAAATACCCAAAAACCCAATTTTGATAATTCCTGTAATGGTACCAAGACAAGTTACAAAGAAAATAAACATAAACCTATTTATCCCTTTCTGAAACTTACTACTCTGATAAGAGGCTGGTTCCTTGATCTTTTTTACTCCAGCTGAAACTGAAACTCTAAACAAAGGAAACTTCCCTCCTTCCTTTTGAAACATCTTGTTCCCTCATTTGTTCCTCTGGTCAGGTGTCAGGTAGGCTAGGTGAATTTCTTAACCCTTTACAGGTAAAAGAGGCATTAATGCTTAACTCTCAGTTTATGACAGCATCCATGCAGGCAGCTGGAGAAGCCCCTGCAAAAGTCACACCCCCTTATTCTCACCGCCTGGACATTGGTGCAATACACAGGGAAACTGAGACACACACAGCATCCATGCAAAACAGTAAGGCTCACATACAGGGGGATATCCCCATTTCATCACACCTTAACTGCACAATTACAGTACTTGCCACAGTATGAGATACCACACAGCTCTTTCTCAGATCTCCAGGTGAAAGCACGACAGAGGAAAAGTATTAAAAACAGCAGTAGAACCACTCACGCTAACTAGCATATCAGAGGCGACTTCAGCTCCTGGCTCTGGTATGTGTCAGTCCTTCAAACCCACAACTATTTTTTCCTCATGGTTATAGATTCATGGCTCTCAGATTCAGAACCAAGAACAGTTCAGTCTTTCCTTTATATGCTTGGGTCTTTGATCTTGGCCTCATGTACCAGGTGATCAGCAGACAATGGCCCACACCTCAGGACGTAGCTACAAACAGCTAGGTAGGTTTCTGCATAACCAGATGTGGGGATGTTGCATTCACCTCTTCCTAGAAGTCCCCCAGGAAAACCACTTAACCTTTGTTCCAAAAGCCCATTCTTGTCTGGCACATTGGTCAGTGTAGCCCTTTGAACCCTCAGGTCTTACGTCTGTCCCATCTCCCCCTCGAGAGGTTCCATACAGTCCCACCCCCCTGTAACCCATAAACAATTCATTAAATAGAATGGACCCTGAAGGTTCTTAGACAATATAACAAGGTATCTCAAGAGTACAGCTGGAAATGACCTTCTCTGTCCCTGCTCCCCCTAAAGAAGTGATTGCACTGGGCTCTGCCTTTCCCCTCATTCATGGAGGAGGAAAGGTCCGTAACTGGTCCCCAGAGAAGCCTGTGCCCAGACATTCCCCCACCTCACCCCACCCAGTGCTCTCTTTGAGACACCCTAGGAGTTGTAGGGCAGGGTGTAGGTCTCTTAACCTGTGGGTAGCTCATGGCAGTCATGCCTTAGTACAGTGGGGTGTGTGCACCCCAGGGGGTGTGCAAGAGGATACTTGGGGATGTATGGCAGGAGAAGTGCTTTTTTCTTTTTTTTTTTGCTTCGGCAGTTTGGGCAGGAGTCCAAGTGGCTTTTTTTTTTCTTTGCTTCAGCAAAAATGGTAGAGCCGGCGTGGCAGTGGGTGCGTGCTCAAAAAGTTTTTACTGATAGGGGTGCGTGATCAAAAGAGTTTGGAGACCACTGCCTTAGCATATGTGATTTGGGGTTCATGGCAGACTCCAAAGTCTCCCCCCAGATGTCCCCATGAGCTTCCCTCTGGGGGTTGAGATGTCATCACTCCAGTAGCTGGAGCCCCTGGGTGAGACCCAGACAAGAACATCGACACAAGTGCTGAGCTCAGGTGGGCAGGGGGCAAAGCTGTTTGGCTCCATAGCTAAGGGTTAGGGTGCGGCCCTGTTAAATGGGCTGATGTGAGGGCTAGTTTCATGACTGGCTAATGAAGGAGAGTTCTGTTTAAGACAAAGAGTTAGTTAAAAGCAGTTATTTCTGCATCAGCAGTCTGTTCTGAGCTCTGGAAAGGGAATGGTACCAAGTGGCTATAACTGGGAGCCCGGACTCCTGGGTTCTATCCCCAGCTTTGGGAAGGGAGTGGTGCCTACTGGTTAGAGTGTTGGACAGACTCTGGGCACCTGGATTGCTGGACTCCATCTCCAGCGGGGAGTGGGGTCTTGTGGGTCAGAGCTAGAGGGTTGGCATCCAGGGTTCTGTTCCTATCTCTGGGAGGCGAATAAGGTCTGGTACCTAAAGCAGAAGGACAGGGAGTTCTGCTTTATGCGTGGGGATCCAGCACCTGTTCCCCCTCCCTGCCCTTTTACCATGGCGAGTAAGACCATTGTCTCATGAAATCAGTTTAATCCTGGAGCTGGCTCTGCTACCATCCTCCCCATGGACTGTGACTTACCCAAGTCTGTCCCCTGGCCTCTGCCCAGAAAGGAGACCAAGCTTTGTGAGTGGCTGGGGTGACGGCTCTGTGCATCTTTCCCTCCAGGGGGCCTGTTACATGGGGGATGGATGAAAAATACATTGGTGGGACATTTGGCAACACTGAGAAATCAAACCCACCCAACGAGGGACTTTTCAGAGCCAGCGGGTCAGTGTTTGTATTTAACTCTGTCCGACAGGCAACGATCTCCTCAAGAACAATATCAGACATTCAGATTTCTCCTGTTGACTTGGCCACACTGAACCTGGAGCATATTTTTCCATTTCTGTGTTTTTTGTTCAATATAAATCTCTCGTTTGTGCGGTGAAATAGACACTGCATTCGGAAATGTTCCTGGGTCAGTACTGGGGTAGGAGCCTCCTACTTTTGAAATGGTCTGGCTTTTCTGAGCTGGCTTTCCCAGCATTAGTACAGCACCCATTTCATCGAATATTCACCAGCCAACGTGTCAAGTACAAACCCAGTTCGGGCCTGATATCAGCCTGGCATCATATGAGTAACTCCCATTGGAAGGCCCGAGAGACTTTGTATTTTGTAGTCAGATACTAGAATGCTTGGCACCCAGGGCTGAGATAGAGAGATGGGTGTGTACGATGTGGAAGTAGAGCAAGAACTGAGAAAGATTTGAAGGGGATTTCAGTGCAAACAGTCCCCTCTTTGAGCAAGAATCAGGCTAGCTGTAACCCTAACAGCACGAGATCTGTAGAAGTGAGGACTGTGTGAGGTGAATGGGAAAGAACTGTGGGAGAAGCTGTTGTGACCTTGTGTTAGATAAATATGGAATATAGACTGTAGTCTAAATAGAGGTGAGAAAAATAAGCTATCAGGATGACCTATGTATAAACAAAATGCAGCTGTTGCTCATTATTGTATGTAACAAAAATTATAAATGCTTGCTGTAATTGTTTACTTGGAGAGAGACCTGCCTAGGTGGGGGAAACCCTGTGTCCTAGTGCACTCTCTCCCTCCATGCAGTTGCTAGAGAATAAAGTATCTGACTTGCTGCACCCAACCTGAGAGTGAGAACTGTGTTTTTCTCCGACAATGGGCAGGGAAAGAACAAACATCAGTGTAATTAGAGTATAGCCTCAATATTCTAATATACTGACTCGCTGTATGTGTGTGAGTGTGTGTGTGTGTGTGTTGCTGCCTGTAGCAGTTATGCTGACTCTCTAGGCAGAGCTAAAGCCATTGCTTCTGTTGCATACAGTGGAGGAAGTGTTTGCTGTTGGGAACAAAATTCCCTGCTGGCAGCTGCAGAATGTCAGTGTGTTTATCCAGCCCCAGCTTGTGAGATGCAATTGGTTTGGAAGTTGTTACACGCACACACATATTCCGCTGGTACCATTCCCACGCCCAATCCCCAGAAGAGGAAGATGTGTTCTATCCAACCACCCTCCCAAAGTGATCCCAGGGCATTGCACCTGGCTGTGACATCGTGATCCCTGGGGTACATCCCCAAATAGTTCTTTGCACTTTCCAGGGTTGGGGTCTGCCTAGCTGAATTTGCCTCTCCCAGCACACAAAGAGGCACCTGAGTCTGTATTGTTGTATCTCTCCATCTTTGAGGTAGCTGTATATCGCTCAGATGTACTAATGGCCAGTGGAGATGACCATAAGAGAACACGAGTTGCCATATGGGATTAGACCCTGGGTCAATTTAGCCTGGGAATCCATCATGGCCATTAGCCTGGTCCAGCATAGGTAGGTTCAAGAGGTCCCATCCCCTGGAGATACCTCACTAATTTCTGATAATAAAGGTGTAAAGGGCTTTTCTTCCCTCTCAGCTGCCTCCTCCTCCTCCTCCTCAGGCTCTGGGGACTTAGGAACACATTCCCCCTTGCTATGGGTCATTGTAACAGCCTGAGGTAGTGATGTTTCTTCCTTTCCCACGAGATATCAGCTGGCAAACTCTGAAGAACCCCACATACAAAGTATTCCTTATACCTCCCCATTCTAGTTCAATGCAGGCTAAAGGCAGGCTGGCTTCAAATTGCCCCAAGGCCAGGAGTTTTACCTCCTTCCTGGCAGGCATATCAATCTCCTTAATCACATCCCTAGCTAGCGAGATCTGGGCCCCACTCTCTCTCCATCCCTGGCACACTTTGCCATTTGCCTTGGCCTCTTTGAGGAACTCTTGTCTACCTCCTGGATGTCATACCTGACCGAGTAACTCGGACCCCGCCCCCAGCACCATTGAAGTATCTGAATCCAGGGTTTCTGGGTTAACCTGGGTGGATTGGACATTATATTTGGACTCTCGTATCTAGGGCATTGTTTCTTCATGTCTTCAAAAGACCCAAATAGGAAACACTTTCTGCAGCTCTCTCCTTGGTCTGGGGTCTGAGGATTACCAGGAGGGGACCTTCATGTGGGTGATGTGTCCTTAGTCTCCCCTCTTTCCTTTTCCCCACAAACAGATGGGGGACCCCTTTTCATGTCAGGCTTTGGCCCCTCGTGCTCTATGTAGGGTTTCACTTATAAGTATATGTCAGCAGCCTCAGCTGTCTGGCCTACCGTGGTTGGAAACTTTTCCCATACCAGTTCCTTTGCCTCATCAGAGCAGACAACAAAGAACCTCTTCTAAGCAAATTAGAGCTACGAACTCCACATAATCCTCTGCCCTGTTCCCTCTGATCCATTTTCTCTTCTATTATAAGCACATTTCCCTCTGAATTGTCAAGTTTTCTGAGGTTTCTAAACTTTAGGAGACAGGCCTTGGGCTTTATTTGAAACCTTTTTTAACCCAGATCGCTTAAGAAGATTGCTAGCCATTGCATCAGACACATTAAAACATCCTGGGCCTTGAATGCAGGCCTCAGAATCCCCACCACCACATCCCCATCTCCACCTGCTATCTACTGCCAGCTGGTGGGCTGAGAAGCTGCTAAGCCTGTAACCCTAGCCAAGGCACCAGCTACAGGTGTGCTGATTGGAGGATCTCCCAGCTCTGCCGATTGCTCCAACTATGCTTTTAGGCATAGGTGCCAAATTTCCCTGGCACCAGTGGGTGCTCACACCCCACATCCCAGCCCCGCCCTGACTCCACCCTTTCCCTTTCCCTGCCCCGCCCCCATCCCAACGCCTTTCCCAAAGTCCCTGCCCCAAGTTCGCCCCCTCCCTGCCCCATTGGACCCCTTCCCCAAATCCCCCCCGGCCCCTCCTCTTCCCCAAGTGCCCATGTTCCCTCTCCTCCCCTCTCCCTCCCAGCACTTGCTGCATGAAACAGCTGTTTTGTGGGGCAAGCACTGGGAGCTAGGGGGAAAAACTGGGTACAGACTCCAGGGGAGGAGGCGGAGTGGAGGCGAGCTGGGGGGGTGGGGCAGGAAGGTGCCAGTGGGTGCTAAGCACCCACTAGTTTTTCCCCTTGGGTGCTCCAGCCCTGGAGCACCGGAGTCGGTGCCTCTGCTGTTAGGCCAGGAGGTTGCACAGAAAGTTTTTTGTCAGAACAACTAGGGTGGTTTCCTGTTTTGGCTGCTCCCTGCACCTGATCTGTTCTTGCTCCCTCTGTGCTTTGGCTTTGCCTGTCCTTACATCTCACCTCCAATCCCCAATTACCAATCCTGGCTCTGACCCTGGCCTCCAACTTCTGACCCTGACCCGGGCTTGACTCCTGGCTCTCGGAATTGGCAGTCGACTCTGGTGTCTTTGCTCCCCAATCTGCTTCCCTGCTCTGTCCGCTAGGCATGACTCCTGCTTCGACTACCAGGCCAGACTGCCTACGTCCCACTCTAGAACCCTGCCAGTGAGCTTTGACCTCTCACTTTCGGAAGTGAGACAGTCATCCTCTCCTCCTCAGGGATTTTGTGTTCTTCATATCCTTCCAGAGGTGGTGTGACAGGGCACTCTGCTCACTGCTTATCCGGCCGCTCTGGGGATTCACTCTGCCAGTCTATGCCATGCCCTCAATGGTGGGTAGAGGGCAGGCCCGGGTTCCTCTACACTGGGTTCCAGTGCAGGGACCCTAAACCCAGCACTTCTGGGCTCTACTCTCTCAGCCCTCACTGCTCCTTCCCTTGACTGCTTCCTACATCTCCTGGGTCCCCTCCTTGTTCTGGGCATACCAGCTCCAAGCCCTCCTTCCTCTTCCCAGGGAGTGACTGCCCTTTCCCAGCAGCTGCCCTTGTCTGTTGCCATCTTTCTCGCTTCATAGGCCCTGCCCGTTCCTACGCAGCTAAGCTTGTGCAGTTAATATACCTGCCTGGCTAGTCCTGTGTGGGGAGGACACCCCCTCACGGGTGGTAAAACAATTTTGATGCAGTTGTCTCTCTGTAACTCAGGCACAGTTCATGGCAGCTGGATGATTCCTGGGGCAGATCTCCCACAGGCTGAGGGTTCTGCCTTTGTAAGCCCAGAATTCTGCCTTTCCATCTCCTGTTCTTTACCCACTTTCGCTCCACTGCTTTATTTCCAGCTTTCTGATCTCCATCTGACTCAATTCTAACAGCAAGACTGCTCCCCCACAACAACCTGTGCCAGGCTGGTTTCCTAAGCATGCCCCCCCACACCCCCCCGACTTCAGGCCCTTTGGATGGATTAATTAGTTCTGCATGATACTTATCGTATTCCACGAGTAGAGATTTCATCCCCCCTTTTTCCCTGTAACCTCCAAACCAACTGTGATCTGATGGGTTTAGCATATGGCTTCGGCTTGATCATCCCATTCTTTTTTTGTGCTCTGTTTCCCTAACCTAAACAAATGGATGGAAAATAACAAACCATATTTTTTTTCTGCACCTGTTTCCCACCGTCTCACATTTGAATCTCTGAGTCTCTATATTATCAGGTAGATCAGTGCCTGGAGTGTGAGCCAGGAAACAGGGTGTCAATCCTGCCAACTACGCCACTCTAATGCACCCCCGGGGTAGCATGGCTGGAAGGCACCCTGCTACTGTCCAGAGACAACAGGTACCAGTTGAGAGTGAGGGAGACACAACTTAAAGGTTGGCTTCTTCCTGCACGTCCCAGCTGTTTGCTGCTGCTTCCTCCCACAGCCGCAGCTTGCTAGCTCTAGGAGCTGCTGCATGGGGACGGGGCCTGGCTGGGAAACCCTGGCAGAAATCTGGAGGGGCATGTGACCCTGGGTGCCCCCATCCAATGTGGTACCTGTGCTACCATCTGCCCTTAGTGGGTGGAAGGTCTGCAACTCCAGGCACTATGGGAAACACAAGCACTCCTCTCTCAAGCTGTGCAGGCCCTGCTATCCCTCTGCAGGCTAATGCTAGACACACACCAACCCCCAAGCATCTCCCTGGACCGTCCAGCCCCATATCAGCTAGATGCCTGTAATATTCACCAATTCACTGCTTCCAAAGAAGCAGCACTAGCTTCACCTCTTCTTAAGTCTCCAGCCTTTAGACATGTGTATAGTGAAAGTGTAGTTAACAAAGCACAGAGGTTCATGTAACGGTGCGGAGTAGTGCTGGGAAACAAATGGTGACGTTTAAAATAACATCATCACCCACCTTCCAGAACTGAGACTTACTCAGCTAGATACTTTCAGAGCAAAGCTCACCCGAAGTCCTTCTGATGTTTCCTAGCTGGGCTTGGCTGGGATCATCTGTTCATGGGACAAGTTGTGCTGTCTGGTTGCCTCTTTGGTGAAGGGTCCCCGGTGTCTGTTTGCACCTATAGATCTATCACACCAATCCATTGCCCTTCCTCACAAACAGTTTGCCTCCTTGCTGGTTGTTGTTTTTTCCTTGTAGATTTTGCAATCTCTTAATCAGCGTCTGGCTTGCAAGGGAAATAGACTTACTGTGAGCCACAAAATGGCCAGACAGGCAGATAAGTATCTGTTCCTTCCTGTCTGAAAGGAACCTGCCCAAGATATGTCACCTCCTGGTTCCTTGCCTTGGAAATGTAATTTTCAACACAGACAAATAACCCCTTAAACATTAGCCATCCACCCATCCCGCAATGATTCCCAGGACCAGTGGGCTACTGGCTGTAAGTGGAGACCTCACATCACTCCTGCTAGTGAGTTACTCTGCAGGCATCCAGCCAAGGGGCTGTGTGTAAAACTCTATGGCTCCAACTGGGCCCCAGGTGACAGATTCAAATGCCACATGAGACCACATGGAGGGAATGGGGGTGGCAGGTGAAATGACCCAGCCTTCGGCAATGACTTTGGGGATGGCCCAGACCAGGGTCCCTTCAGCTCAGTCTCTGACACTTGACTGTCCCAGTTGCTTTAGGGGAAGGAATTCCCCCCCACACCCCAAGAGAATTATGGAAAATTTTCTCAGGGGCAAAATTTCTTCCTAACCTTCTTCAGTTAGTGAATGGATCCTGCCCTGAAGCATCCAGTTTTTGGAGAGAAGTGGGGTCTAATGGGTTAGCGCAAGGGAGGCTGGGAATCGGGTTTTAATCCTGAATCTGGGAGGGGAGCACTTTCCACTGGGTTAGAAAAGGGCAGCTGAAGATTCAGGACTCATATGTTTAATACCAAGCTCTTAATGGGAAGTGGGGTCTACTGGGTTAGAACAGGCTGGAGGTGGAAGTCAGCACTCCCGAGTTCTGTTCCCAAGACTGGGGAAGAAGGTTGAGATGGAGCTGAAAACACAGGAGATGACGATTTTTTGTGACGCGCTGATCCCGGTGTAAGAGATGCTCCAGGGGATAAATGTGCAGGTGATGATGTTGAAGGGACTCTTGCTTTCATATTGGTGTTAGCCAAATGGGCTCGTTCTCCCCGGAGCGAGTCAATTACTCCAATGAGGCACAGAGGACAAGACAGAGTTTTATACAGACCTTTATTAGACGACCAGCTGGACGGGTGCCCTCCCCGACTAATGCCAGAGGAGTGACACCCCGAGGCATAGCAGTCAGTACATATATAGAGACCTTTATTTACATCATATCAGACCATACTGACAAAGCATATTTTAAGGGGTTTGCAGACGTGGGGTACATAGGTCTATTTGCTTGTTGATGTACTCTAAACATTTCACGTTGTCCTTCTTGATCACAGTATTTAGCAATGTTTGACATGGGTTATGAAAGCAGGTCATAGAATCATTTCACAAAAACAGCAAAGCATGAATCATTTTATCTATCACTGGTAGGGCTCGCTGGCTACCCCATCTGTTGTGCAGTCTTGGCTGATGTTCTCGGCTGTTGCATGGATGAAGGTGTTGCTGTATTTCCAGTACATCACCTGGTTCAACATCATCTTGATGCAATAGACGTTGGTGGCAATGGTCTTGGGGAAGTCCACATGTTCTTTCCGGAATATGTCATTCAGTGAGTTCCACTTCTGTCCGAGGGTCAGAACCACACAGGCAGCCAGTAGGGCGAGGGTCAGCAGGAGCACAGGATGGGGTCAGCTTGGAGCCATGGCTGTGTCTGTCACTGGATCGACCTGTAGAGCGGACAAAAGGGGAAGATAGATGGAGACATCGCCAGGTGGGGCTCTGGCTCCTCTATGGAACCTGCTGGACCCAAAGCCCCTTCCCAGTCCCACCCCATTCTCCCCCAAAGCCCCTTCCCCTCCCATTATTCCTGCCCCACTGCATGATGTGCTGCTCTGAGACCAACTGACATGAACCTCTGCTCCCTTTTCTCTCTCCCACTGCTCCCCACACTGAGCTGGAGATAAAACCCAACAGTCCTGGCTCCGACCACCCCTGCAATAACCACTGGATCATGCTGCCTCCCAGAAACAAACCCTGCAGTTGCAGCCCATGTGACACAGTTCTCTGGTCTTTCCTGGCTGGTGGAATCTCCGGCAACTTACCCAAGTCCTTGTTCCTTCACTGCTGTCAGAGTGATGGTTCTGAGCCTCTCCGGAGTGGAACCTCACACTGATCCGCCTTCCTGTCTGGGAGCAGGTTATACAGAGGCCCAGCCAGACATGGAGGGGGAGGGGAAATCCAATAAACAATTGGGTAAGGACAATTTCCTGATATCTTGCAATTAAAAGTAGTGGGCATGGTTGGAGAACAAACAGCACATGTCCTGCCCAAGATGTGAGCTCCACCAAAACATCTCAAGGTGCATCTACCCAGCAAGCAAAGGTGTGATTACAGCATGGGTGGGCAGAACAGTGTCAGCTTTATTCTAGCTAGTGTGAGTAACAATACTGGGTGGCACAGAATTCACCATGAGGTAGCTGCCCAAGTCCCAGCCCACCAGGGAGCCTGGCACGTACTCTGGTCACCAGCCTGTACTGCAGTCCAGGCCAACATGTCCCATGCTAGCTAGACTAAATTTAGCATGGGAACACCCACCCGTGCTGCAAACACAGCTTCATTTGCTGTGTGGATGGACCTAAAGTCCTAACCCACTCACACCTTCCTAATCCAGTCCTATCCTGGGAACTCACAGCATTGCTGGTGCTCCCCAATCCTGATTTATACCCTCCTGCTATCCCAGCCCTAAGATCCCCACAGCCTGCTCTACCAACGCCCCTCAATTCCGACCTGGTACTCCCTGATGCCCTAGTCCTGAGGTCCATTAAAATAATTTATGGGCTTCAACAAGGTTCAGGGTTTGGTGTCCAGAAGGAACCAAAATGCTCCAAAGTGTCCTAGAAGCTACAGATGGTAATAACTGTGCTTTTAGGGGAAAATAGAAATTAGTTGAGATGGTCAGGAGCTGTGGTGGGTAAAGCGCAATAATGTGTCCTGGAAGCAAAAAGAGAGACACTCGCTAAAAGGGAGAGAAAATATAGCATCTGTCTCTTATGTTGATTCTCATTTGCAACCTCTCTTCTGGGGAAACACAGGGCACTCTGAGACCTGGCAAACTCGTACCAGTTGTTCAGGCCAGTGTTTTTGCCTGTGTCTTTGGTTACTAGCTCACCGCAGTGTTGCAAAACGACCAGTGTTCTCCGGCTAAGCCAGTCTCTTCTTAGACAGAAGGAGAAAGAAGAGGGAAAGAAAAGAGAAAAGAATATGGTGGGGAAGGGAAAGACAAAGGGAACATCTACAGGGCAAAGAGAAACCTGTGGCATGGAGTCTCAGAGCTTGGGTCGATTGACTCAGACGTTCAGGTGTGGGATGGAGCCTGGGAACCACCCCACTTTCCAGGTTTCAGAGCCGGGACCCAGCGCCCTGGTTTTGTCTTTTCAGTGCAGACATATCCCAGTCTCCCATGCCAGGTGGCGGCTGGGATTGGGCCAGAACCGGTCAAGGGGGCCTTGTCAGCTGAGTTCCGCTCTCTTGCCAGGCCTGGTCAGGACCTCTCTCGGGATTAGGATGAAGAAGGCCCACAGGTGTCATGTTTGATTCTGTGCTCCCAGGAGATGGCCCACAAGGCAGCCATGATAGTAAAGCTCGCTGCTTCCTCTGCATTTGGTCAGTGATTGTTGCATTTGCATCCTTTCATCTGTCAGCTTTCCTCCCCAGTTCGCCTATATTTAAGGCCCCCTGAAGGAAGCGATGGGTGGAACAGCCCCTCACCATAATTTCCGGTTCACTAGTGAGGCCTTATTCCCCAGACATCAGTTTTGGTCCTTTGATTTCCAGCTCCACACTTCTCTCGTTTACCAGCCATGGTCCAAACTCAATCTTTGAGTGATGTCAGGGGGCCTGTTGTTTGGGCTTGTTTAATGAGTTTCACTTTGCACCTTTTCCACTTAACCTTTATTGTTATTTGTGACTGGACATTTGGTAAAACTTTCACTCTTCACCGCTGAGTTTAATACTAGGGTAAATTAGTAGGCCCAATTATTACAACAGCTCCCCATCCCGCACAGCTCTGCTGGTGCCTCTCAATGCTGACCCACACCCCACGGCAAAGGGACTAAAAGAATTCGACAACACGATAGTTAGTGGGCAACTGTGTGTCCCCTTGAAGGTGGCAGTCAGAGCACATGAACTCCTTGGGTTGCTGTGCTGTCATTACAGGAAGGAAGAAGATTAGCCAGCACTAGTAGATCAGATTCCCCTCATGAGACTTGAACTCATAACACCAGATTGCCAGAACTGCTAGCATCAGCTGTCAAGGGAATATGACAACATCAGGCATGAGGTGATAACATATATAATTCACATCCCACCACCCAAGTGATATGTGATTCTTTCCCCACAGGATAAGAGCAATTTTCTGAAGGAAGAAGAATCCCACTGGATGCCATTGGGTCTCTGCCCTATTTTTGAGAGGCAGAAATGTGCCCTTGGAATTTTAATAGTGAATGAAGGAGAGAGAGTGGAGAAGGACACAATGAGAGAGAGAGACAGAGAAAGAGATTTACAGCTGAGGTGTTCTAGGGTAGGGAACTATTTCTGATATTTTCAAGGCAACAGGTTGGGTTGTGAGTTTTGGCTTCTCCCCCATTGGTTCTAGGCAAAGGAAGGAAGGAAAGAGACACTTAGACTAATGCGCTAACGCAGATAAGATTCAAACACACCCATGCAACAGCACCAGAGACAGACAGAGTTTTGACTCAGCCAAGACAGAGGCATAAACACACACAATACAAATGCATTGACAGTAGATACAAAGACTCATGAAGAAGAGGAGGCATGCAAGAGGCACATACGGGCGACATATGCGCACACACACACACACTCACACGACACATAAACATGAGACACAGAAGAGTCACACAAGCCATGGATTCAAATACACACAATACAAACTCACAATAGGCAAAACATGCAAGATGGATTCACATATGAGCCCAAATGTGATATGTGAAAAGGTGGGACGCACACACAAAAGAGCTTTGGGTTTTTAGTTTTTGAGCAGTGAAAACCAGTGGAAAGCTGCTTATCCTGAGATAGCTTATTGTCATCAATGGAGAGAAGTTAATGATACAGGTGTGCCTGAATTCATACTAGTAGTTGTTCTGGCATAATAGTCCATCCCATTGTGGAGTCTCTGAAGACTGGTAGTTACTACAGGACCGTAGGAGGTTGTTATTACCACATTCCCAGAAGGTAGGATTAATGGAGCCAACAGGTATAATTACCATGCAGATTGGGAATCTAGGGCCCATATTTCTTAGTAGTCCTACAAGCTTCTGAACTAGCTGATGGCCTAGTTAGGATTACAACTTCCCTGTTCAGCTGGTAGCTCTTCTGTCTGGAGGAAGCGACCAGGGGCATAGCCACTGTAGACTTGATACTGGCCAACAGGAAGGAATAGGTTGTGTATCAGTGATTTCCCTACACCCCCCCTGAATTTCCCCAGCACCCCCTCCCCCCAGTTTTGTGAGCTAGTTAAATACCAATTTAGTGACTGTTTGGAAATCTGAATTTAAACTGAAACATTAATACACATTTTAAAAGCTTATATAGTGTATGATAAAATATGTGTATCTGAAAAAGTACAATAGATTTGAAAAGTATGAACATAGACTAGCTTCCTTACTTCCTTATACAGCTGTTGTTTTTTATGATGTAAGTGCATTCATTTCAGTGATGTTGGCCAACCGAATAATTTCAAATGATCATTTGTAAGCAAAGTCTAAATGAGCTCTCCCTGACAGCTAGTGATGAGCAGGGGCTGCAGGGAAAGGCTTCAGGGCCAGATTATATTTACATACACACCTAATCTACCTAGGTATCCCGCAAACAGAGCTGTGTTGTCCAAGTGATAGATTTTGGCTGGAGTTAGGTTACAAACCACTTGAATGTGGAGGAAATAGGGGATGAAATGTTGTTCTTATTGTATGAGTAAAGGGCAGTAGAACTGTACTTAACCTGTGATGATTTGAAGGCATCAAGAGAGAGGGTGGGGACCTGTCCCTCTCAATTGTTTAAAGACAAAGCTGATTAGGCTCCTTAGATAGTCTTTTGTTCTGTTAAGTGACCACTGCAGCTGAAATCACTGACAATCAGGTCTAAGTGCTTAGTCCTATTATGGGGACAGTGTTCCTGTGGGTACAATGTTTTTGTGTAAGAGACAGCCCAGACTGCACTAGCAGTGAGGTTCTCCCACTGAGAGCTCAGCTGAAATCACTGAGAGCTGGTGGAACCTCAAGAGACCAACTCGCAGAGGTCACAGTGGCAGGTGGCAGCAGAAGGTGACTCACAGGGCCATTGGCAACAGAATGGTGGAATGAACGGTGGCACAATGAACAGCCGTGGCCAAAGCAAACAGTGAGCAGCTGGAGGAACAAGCAAGGTTCCTTCTTGTCCTCCACCTGGAAGGTGTATTCACATGAAAGCACCTCTGAACTCTGAGTCTCCACTGACCAAAGACAACTCTAGTGAGCGGGATGCGGTGGAGGGAAAAGTGAGGGGCACGTTAAATAAACATTTGTTTGTTGGACTGTATTTTAGTGACTTTGCTCCAGAATGCTAGATTTGTGACTGGGAATAGAAACTTATATAAATATGTTTCCTAGTAGGCCAAGATTTTTAAAACGCATTATTTGCCAAGGTTGTTATCTCACATTGTTGCTATTTTGAGAGGTGATTATGTTGAGGAGTTTCTGTACTAAACATTTTTATTATTATAATTAATTTTTACGTAAGAATGGTCATACTGGGTCAGACCAGTGTTCCATATAGCCCAGTATCCTGTCTTCCGACAGTGGTCAAGGCCAGGTGCTTCAGAAGGAATGAACGGAATAAGTAATCATCAAATGACCATCCCCTGTTGCCCATTCCCAGCTTCTGGCAAACAGGCTAGGGACACTCAGAGCATGGTATTGTATCCCTCCCATCCTGGCTAATAGCCACTGATGGACCTGTTCTCCAGGAATTTATCTATTTCGATTTTTAATCCTGTTATACTTTTGGTCTTCACACCATCCCCTGGCAAAGAGTTCCCTGGGTTGACTTTATATTGTGTGAAGAAGTACTTCCTTTTGTTTTTTTAAAACCTGCTGCCTATTAATTTCATTGGGTGACTGCTAGTTCTTGTGTTATATGAAGGATTAAATAACATTTCCATATCCAATTTCTTCACACCAGTCAAGATTTTATAGACCTCTATCATATCCCCCTTAGTCATCTCTTTTCTAAAGCTGAAAATTCCCAGTCATTTTAATCTCTCCTCCTGTTTCATACCCCTGATTATTTTAGTTGCCCATCTCTGTACCTTTTCCAATTCCAATATATCTCTTTTGGGATGGGGTGACCAGATCTGCACACACTATTCAAGGTGTGCACGTACCATGCATTTATATAGAGGCAATGTGATATTTTCTGTCTTATTATCTATCCCTTTCTTAATGATTCCCAACATTCTGTTAGCTTTTTTGGCTGCCGCAGCTCATTCAGTGGGGAAGAGTAAAACAAATGTCATCTTCCATCAACATTGGGAGCTACTTAACTGACTGTGTGATTCACTGTAATATTTAATGCATTCCAGCCCCTATTACTACTTATTAATTTAAATGGTATGGCCCCGAGATTTCCAGTCTGCTGCATCAGGCAGCTACAGAATCCAAGGGACCTTGCTGCAGTATTTAGGTCCAGCATGACACAGAGTCCTGCTAAATTACAATGGGATCATTAAAGAATTATTTAAACCCTTGACACTGACAATTAATCAAATCTTTAAGCCCAATGTTTATTCTGCAATGACTAATTGTGCTCCGACGAACTCATTTCTACCTTCAAGAAGACCACTATTTATCTCTCTCCATTCTCTGAAAACTGATAATTTTATTCCTACCAACTTTGTTTTCTGAATCTTTTAACCAGTTACTGATCCATGAGAAGACTTCCCTCTTATCCCATGATGGCTTACTTTTCAAAAGTCCATTTAAATTATTTTTTTTTAATTTATATTTTTTTAGAAATCTAGACCTGTTATGCATTTTGGTGTAACTTGCATTATTCTTATGTTAAGTTTGCATCATCCTAACAAAACAATTATTTTATTCATACCTCTTTTATATATCTCATTGGTCCTGACACCCCCGTGCAAATTCAAACACCCACCCTGATTTCAATTCCTGGGGAAACCACTGTTGTGTAAGTGAAGGTGGAAGGTAATTTGAGAGAAACTGGCCATGAAATGATAGAGTTCATGATTCTCAGGAAAGGAAGGAGTAGCAGAATAAAGAAGATGGACTTCAAAAAAGCAGCCTTTAACAAATTCTGAGAACTGGCAGGTAAGGTCCCATAGGCAGAAAATCTAAGGGATAAAGGAGTTCAGAATTGCTTGACGTTTCCTAAGGAGATAATATTAAAGGCATGTCTGCAGACTATCCTGACCTGAAGGAAAGATAGAAAGAATAATTAGAGACCAGCATGGCTCTATGATCTGAAAATCAAAATGGAAAGCTACAAAAATTGGAAAAATGGACAAACTGCTAAGAGGAGTACAAAAGAGTATCTTCAGCATGGTGGGGGCAAGAATCAGAAATGCTAAGGCACAAAAAGAGCCACATCTATCCGGGGACACAAAAGGATATGAGAAGAGGCTTTTGAAATACATTAGGAATACTGTAATGGTGAAGGGACATGTCAGAAGGGAGCTAATAACTGATGACATCAAGAAGTCTGATAAATTTAATGCCTGTTTTAGCTCTAGTCTCCACTAAAAAGGTAAATGGTGACCAGATGCACAACACAATTCAAATTAACAACAAGGAGAAAGGAATGCAAGCCAATATAGGGAAAGAACAGGCTAAACATATTTTGATAACTTAGATATGTTCAGTTTGGCAGGGCCTGCTGAAATTCCTGGCAGGGCACTTAAGGAACAAGCTAACGCAATCTTGGAACCATTGGCAATTATCTCAGAACTCCTGGAGGATGGGTGTGGTCCCAGAGAACTGCAGAAAGGCAAACATGCTACCTGTCTTTTAAAAGGGAACAAAGATGACCTGGAAAATTATAGACTAATCAGCTTCACTTTGTTAGCCGGAAAGATTGGAAAAATGTGTTAAAAATGAATGTTTAAGCACGTAGAGGTTAATAGGGTTATAAGGAATAGCCAGCATGGATTTGTCAAGTCAATATCATGCCAAACCAACCTAAGTTCCTTCTTTGACAGAGTCAGTGCCATAGTGGATAAAGGGGAAGCAGTAGACGTGATAAATGTTAATTTAAGTAAGGCTTTTGACACAGTCTAACATGACATTCTCATAAGCAAACTATGGAAATGTGGTTTAAATAAATTACTGGAAGGTGGATTCAAAAGTGGTTGACAATCCAGACTCAAAGAGTAGTTATGAATAGTTCACTGCCAAACTGGGAGGATGTATCTAGTGGGTCCTGCAGGGGTCAGTCATTATTCTATATTTTCATTAATGACTCAGATCATATGATAATTGGTCATATACCAATCTCCTAGAGCTGAAAGGGACCTTGAAGGGTCATCAAGCCCAGTCCCCTGCCTTTGCTAGCAGGACCAATTTTTTGCCCTGATCCCTAAGTGGTCCCCTCAAGGATTGAGCTCACAATGCTGGGTTTAGCAGGCCAATGCTCAACCACTGAACTATCCCTCCCCCTTACTCATGGAGTAGAGAGTATGCTTATATAGTTTGCAGATGACACCAAATTGGGAGAGGTTGCAAGCACTTTGGAGGACAGGATTTGAATTCAAAATGGCCTTGCCAAATTGGAATATTATTCTCCGTTCAACAAGATGAATTCAATAAAGACAAGTGCAAAGTATTACACTTAGGAGGGAAAATTCAAATGTGCAACTACAAAAAGGGAAATAACTGGCTGGGTGGTAGCACTGCGGAAAAGGATCTGGGGATTATAGTGGATTGAAACAAGTTAAATATGAGTCAACAATGTGATGCATCAGAGGGGTAGCCGTGTTAGTCTGGATCTGTAAAAGCAGCAAAGAATCCTGTGGCACCTTATAGACTAACAGACATTTTGGAGCATGAGCTTTCATGGGTGAATACCCACTTTGTCAGATGCATGTGATGCAATGTGATGCAGTTGCAAAATAGGCTGATATCATTCTGGGGTTTATTAACATAAGTGTTGTATGTAAAACACGGGAGGTAATTGTCCCGCTCTGCTTACCACTGGTAAGGCTGCAGCTGGAGTACTGTGTCTAATTCTGGGTGGCACGCTTTAGGGAAGAGGTGGACAGATTGGAGGCTTTCTCTCACCCCGCTCCAGTTTGTCAAAATCTTTCTTGAATTGCGGGCACCAGAACTGGACATGAGATTCCAACAGCAGTTGCACCAATACCAACTTCCGAGGTAAAATAACCCCTCAACTCCTACTGGAGATTCGCTTTGGTTGTGCATATCAGGATTGCATTAGCTCTTTTGGCCACAGCATCATACTCAGCTGATTCTCCACCATGATCCCAAAATCATTTTCAGAGTCACTGCTTCCCAGAGTAGAGTCCCCCATCCTTCAAGTCTGGCCTGTGTTCTTTGTTACTTGAGGTACAGCTTTACATTTTTCCTCAAATACAGAACAGAAATATTTATTGAACACTTCTGCCTTGTCTGCATTATAAACTTTATTCAGGATAATTCTATACTAGATTTCATTCTGATGAATATAAATGAATTGGTCACCAAACAGAAAAATAAGAGCTTGATGCCTTGAACTTACATCTAGGTTATGAAGAAAGTTGTTGTGACAATATTTGTTTTTTTTTGTTTGCTTGTGTGGCTTTTTTTCCATGCAAAATTTTGACTTTTCAGCAAAGAACCAAAAAAGAGAAACAGAAAATAACATCTCATGAACTGGTGGGGCAGAACTGTTTTGCACACTCAGAACTCTGTCAAATTCCCTCACTCTTGACCCACAGGCTCCAGCTATCCCAACTTGAGGCTGCTTCCCACCACAGCTCTGCTGGTGCTCCTCAGTCCCAACCTGTGGCCTCACACTGTCCCCACCACAAGCATCTTCGCACCTTCTTTGTAGATCATGCCACCTTTGGAGCCAGCTTAACATGTTTAGGCATGGTGTGGTTTTCTGTGCTAAGACTGACCATGTCTGGGAACACACAGGGCATCCCAGTCCTCCATTCATGGTACTGTATGCTGCATATGTGCTGCATATGTGCTGGATGGTTACTTTCTTCATTCAGGGCTCCCTTGAGGTCTTCTTCAGTTGAACATTGCAGATTCAGAGGCCAGTGACTGGCTCCAGCCTACGTAGCTGTTTTTTAAATCTAGCCCTGCATGTTTTGCTCACAGGCAATCTCCACATACAGACATGGACTGGTGAACGTTACTTCTCATACTACTATCAGGCCATCACGGTTTTGAAAGCACATCAGAAAGAAAGGGAGAGAAAGACACACATCCGAACACACCAAGGGATGAAATTTTTTCAGGCACCTAAAGGATATGGATGCCATAAAAATCATTGGGAAACTTGGTGTGTAAATTTCTTTGGGGACTTGAACGTGGCAAGCCCAACATGTGTACCCGTTGGACTGCAGTGCTCTCAGCTCAGGAAGAGAGGAGATTAGCTGGCTTCTGGTAGATCAGACTCCCCCAGAACCGGGAATTGAACAACATTTACTACCAAAACTAGTGCTTTAATCATTCATCTGGCAATTTCGTTGTGTGCTTGTGTTACCCCTGGAATAGCAGGACAAAGGGTGATGTGATGACAAACATTGCATATTGTGGCATCTAAGTGCTACATTATTCTTTTCCTGGAGGGTAAAAGTGATTTCCGAAGGAAGAAAAACTCCCATTGGATGCTGTTGGGTGTCTGCCCTATCTCTGAGGGGCAGAAATGTGTTCTTGGAATTTTAACAGTGAAAGAAGGAGAGAGATATGGGGAAGGACATAATGAGACAGAGACAGAGAGGACTGGTGTGAATTATTTCCTGATGGGACCAAAGCCAGGACTGGAGATTTCAAAGGGAACAGGTTAGGTTCCATTGGAATTTGGGTGGGAGTTGTGGCTTGATACCGCATTGGTTCTCAGCAATATCAGAAAGGTGATATGTGGAAAGAAACACTTGGAGGTGTGTTCTCAGATACACATGCAAGGCCTAAACAGAGGAAACAACACCGGAGACAGACAAGGCTCTTACTGACACGGGCAAGAGGCACACCCTCACAAAAGCACTGACAAAGGATAAGTACACACAAGTCAGAGGAGGAGACATGCAAGATGCACCCAAGAAAAATCCACAAAACAGGAGCATACCTACAAAAAACATAGCATGATATGCACAGCACTCACACAAGCAAGAAACTCAACTGCACAAAACACACCCGTCATTAAGGGTACAATTAAAGTTGCCCCCCCCAATAATTAAAAAGTCAACAATGTGTCCAAAGAGAAGCCAAGCTCAGAAAGAAACACGACATTTTCCCTATAGGAGGCGCATAGACGTTAATAAAAAAAAGCTGTTAATTGCTCAAAAGTAGCTGGGTCCATCAATATACAGCCCGGAACGGCTTCCGGCATAACGACCAAACCAAGTTTAACTCTGTCTGCAGGGAGACCGGCAAATCCTACAAGAGTTTTGGCCAGTCCAGTGGGACAGAGACCTTCGTTTTTTGTGCGCTCTGAGGGTTTAACTTGTGCCAAATTTAGCCTCCAGACTTTACCTGTGTGGTGGAGTGTGTCCTAGCTCTGGGGAAGGTGACTGGGTTTAAAAATGGACAGTTGAGGAGGGGATTGTAGTGAGAGGTGTTTTTGTCTGGCAGTGACCGTCCTTTTTGAAAGAAGCTGCTGGCCGGAGACATGACGTGTTAGGGCAATTTCACTGCCCTATTAGCAGGATTCCTGTGGCTATAAAGCCCCAGATGTTACCCATGTCCTGTCCTCTTGTAGGCAGGGTTTTATCATATTAAACAATGCTCCCGAGGTTCTCAAAGTCTCCCCGACATACAGGATTGGGGAATATGAATCTCTTTTGTCTGCAGCCACTGAGAACATGGCCTGTTTTGCGCTGTGGGAGCTTGACACATCTAGTAAATCAGTGCCCTAAGAAGGGGCCAGCTAGCCCTGGGAATGTGGGGGTTTCTGAGAGTACAGCACAGGGTGGGATGACTGTGGCAGAGCCTAGTTCTGGGGGGTTTGCACCCCCTTAACAATCTGGGGGAGATGACATTACTGAGTCTGTATCTCCTGATGCAGTGGCCTCTTTTCCTGAGCCTGCCTGACAAATGAAGGCTGAGCCAGTTGCCATGTGTGATGGAGTAGGGGCTGTCTGCATGGGGGGGTGGGAGAGCAGGGGATGTCTTTAGGTGAAGGATAGGATTTACGCCTGTAACCTGAGCCAGGTAAGGGGGGAGGGAGTGAACACCTTTGCCTGGGAAGGGGGACAAAGGAAGGGGCCGGCTGGAGGGGAGGAAGTTTAGTTTAGGTTTGGGGCTGGGTGGTTGGAATTCAGGGGGCTAAGGTTCCAGGACCCCAGAGGGGGTTGATTGAGGGGTCCTGGCTGACCCTATAAGCTCTGCTGTAACCTGAGTTCCTGTTGTCCAATAAACCTTCTGTTTTACTGGCTGGTTAAGAGTCACTGTGAGTCCCAGGAAGAGGGGTGCAGGACCGGACTTCCCCACACATCGTGACACCATGGGATCCGCAGACCTCCCTCTGATGTCTCTGATTCTCTCCCTTGAAGTTGGTACTGAGTTTGAATTGGAGGGTGTGGGAAAAGACAAAATCACAGATTTTTTGGGTGCTGAACTCCCTGAGTGGGGCTATACACCAGATACTACTGGTAGGTTTCCAGATGAGATAAAAGTGAACTAGTGATGATAGATTGGTTTCCTGACCTTACAGTGCTTTGGTTGCCTGCTCAGTATCTCATGAGACTTGTCTCCATGACTGAGTTTGACTGACAGGTATAGATTGAACAAAGTGATGACCAAAGTGTATGTCTCTTTGACCAATGGAAATGTTGAGGATTAATGGATATAAGAAAATTTGGTGATTTGGGGGTTATTATTTTTCTCAGTCTGTTTACTTATTTTTAATGATGAACACTGATCTGATGGGTAATTTTGTTTGTTGCTCTCTGAATATGAATGGGTGTGGGAATTTTAATTGTATCCAATGAGAGATTGGGTAGGAATCATCTGGAACTGCATCCACTGTCTGCTCAGTGACTCGCAACTTTTCTATCCCCTTCTAATCTGACTGATGCGTGGTGAAATTTTTGCCCTTACGCCTGATGGTACTCTTGGTTGAGTACTAGTGCCAACTCTTTCTCTGTGGCCTGCTTGGATTGTTACTATGTTTTTACTCATCTTTTGTCTCATTTGTTTTCTAATTGTATTATCACTATGGAGATTTCAGATCATGATTTGGTCTTATTTATGTTGTCTTTTCTCCCTGTTCAAGAATGTTGCCCATACGGACATTTTAAGAACATCCTGTCTTCCAACAGTGGCCAGTACCAGTGCCTGAGAGGGAATGAACAGAACAGGTAATCGTAAAGTGATCCATCCCCTGTTGCCCATTCCCAGCTTCCCAGTTTCTTTTGTTATGTGAGTGGGTAAATAACACTTACTTATTCATGTTCTCCACAGCATTTGTGATTTTATAGACCTCTATCATATCGCCCCTCAGTCATCTTTTTCCTAAGCTGAACAGTCCCCGTGTTTTAAATCTCTCCTCATAAGAACATAAGCGTGGCCATATATTCTTCAGATCAAAACGACACAGGATCGTTTGAAGGGGCAAGACAAAGATGCCACATTTATTATGATAACACAATTTGATCTATAACTAGTAGCGAAACCTTAATACTTATACACATACACCCTCCCCCCACAAATGTTCTGCAGCTGCTCAGTAGTTACCAGTCCTGAGTGTAGCTTGAGTTCGTGGCTTGAGTTCGCAGCTTGGGATCGTAGCTCGTGGCAGCTAACTGGCCAGGAAAGCTGAGCAGGAGGAGGAGCTGGGTCTCTGTCGGACGCACACCGATGTCCCTTCATGTTGATAGCAGAACGTTACCCAAAGTCTCTCGTCTCACCCATCTTTTTTTATAGGTTTTAGTTTGAATTCAAAGTCTATGGGTCTTGCTGTGTCACGCTGCCTGTGGGTTTGGTGATTGATCACCCGTCAATTGCAGACATGACTTTCAGCCTTGAACCTGGCTTTAATCTTCCTTCTGTTGTACTTTTGTCCTTTTCTTTTTAGGGTGGACTCTTCTTACCTTGTTTAGGGCTGTTGTCTGCATCTTCAGGCACTGGTATTTGAACTTTATTTCATTAGGACAGGCTGGGGCTGGAGGTTGATTCTATCATTCATACATACCTCATTCACACATCTAAACTAAACAAATAAGATTACAGCAGGGCTTTCAAAAATGAATGCTGCAGCAACAAGCCTCCCACAAAATGGAGTAAGTGTTTTAAAATGGAGTTTGAATTACAATAGTGAACAGAAGTTACAATGTAGGCAAGTGTAATGAAATGGTGAACAGAAGTTACATTGATAAAGAGAACAATTAAAAACAATTTCATTCATCAGTTCTACACATATTGGTCATTATCTCTTGGGGTTTTGTATCTGGTGTTCATTTTTACTGTTAAATATAGGTTTACAGATAGATGTAGGCATGCCTTGTGAGCTTGGATCAAGCGAATTTGACCAGTTTGAAGAGTAGATAACGTAAATTATTTGGTACTGGGGATGGTGTTGATCTTTTTTATTATTATTGTTATTATCATTGTAGTTTTATGCTAAACTTCATTTCAAGTTTAGATAGTCTTTTATACACAACATAGATCAAATTTTCAGCAGTGAGCAACTGCAAATATGCGTTTTGTGATTAGAGATGTGCAACTGTTTTTGAATTTGCATTTTGTGCTTGTTTTTAATGTGTTTTATGTACTGATTTCTTAAAAGTATTTTAAAGGTATCCCCATTAACACTCATCTCTCTCTCTAATTACATGTGTGCTCATCCAATTGTTGGAGTCTCTGCAGACTGTGGGAGGTTGTTATTGCCATGAGAATTCCCAGAAGGTATGATTATGAAGCTGCCAAGCTTGGGATGAAGCCACCAGATGTTTTTATTATGCAGATCGGGAGACAAGGGCTCATATTTCCTTGCATTCTTAAAAGCTTTTGAATGAGGTAATATCTTAGTTTCTCTTAGGAAGTAACCCTGGTTCCTGTTCAACCGGTAGTTCTTCTAACGGGAAGAAGTAAAGCCAGTTTAGACTTGATTCTGGTCATCGGGGAGGAACTGGCTGCAAATGTGAAGGTAGAAGGAAATATGGGTGAAAGCAATAAAGCAATGATAAATGTCATAATTCTAATGAAAGGACAGAGTGAGAGCAGCAGAATAAGGATGATGGACTTCAAAAAACAAACTAACAATCTCAGAGAGGTCCCATGGGAATAAGTCTCGGGGATAAAGGAGTTCAGGGGAACTGGTAGTTTCTCAAGGAGACAATATTAAAGGCACATCTGCCAAATATCCTGATGCAAATCAAAGATAGAAAGAAGATTAACAGGCCAGTATGGCTCCATCAGGGGCTCTTTAATGACCTGAAATCCAGAAAGGAATCCTACAAAAAGTGGAAACCTGGACAAATTGCTAAGGAACACTACAAAAGAACAACAGAGTTATGAATGAGTTATGTCCAAAGCAATAGGAAGAGGCTCTTTAAATACATTAGGGGCAAGAGAAAGGTGAAGGAAAGTGTGGGTCCACTACTTAGTGGGGAAGCAAAGGTAATAACTGACAACATCAAGCTAACTGAGGTGTTTCACCTGTGTTTTGCTTCAGTCCTCACTAAAACAGCTAATTTATTGTATTTAGCCTGTGCATAGTCATCTAGCCAAGTGGTAACGTCTTTTGTGCATGATGCAGTTCTTCTAGGCCACCGCTGAACCTAGTCAGCAGGCACTCATCAACAATGTGTGTCATTGTCTGTGTTGTGCTACAGCTGCACAAAGGGCTGTCACAAAGGCCCCAGTGATACTGGTTGGCTGCACAGAGACCTTGCCCACTTCGGGTTCAACAGGGACCACTGGCAATGGCGGGTGAGGGGGACAAATTGTGGGGTCGGTGACAAGGGACTGGTTGGCGATTGTAATAGATATCCATTCCTCTTGCCAGAGTGTTTCTGTCGTAACATCTTGGCATGGCGGATGAGACCATAATGGGTGATCTGACAGCAAATGTGCAACTGATGGTTTAAAATGGTCATTGTGCAGAGACAGGCTTGAGTTGGCATGGGTTTTCTCCAGTAACCTGCCAGTGGCAACCTCTCATCTGATATGAGGAGGAGCAATATTGTTCAGAATTGGAAGCCATGCGACTGTAGTTGGACGCAGGGTGCTGGAGATGTTACTCATGGTGGCATGTAATTGCATATCCACCAATTTGGTGTGTGACGATCGTCTCCATACTTGTGCGCGGTACTCCACCACCAAATACGAGGTGGCAAGAGCTGACGTCCACAGAGCTGGAGCACGAGCACCCCATGATGAACCTGACAGTTTGCTAAGATTGTTGCATGTCTTAATTTTAGCTGCTGTCTTCTTCAGGTGGGCATGGTAACTCAGAGTGCAGTCTAGGGTCACACCTAGATAGACTGGTTCTACTTCATGCTTCACCTTCTGACCATTGAGATAAACATTCAGTTCTCAGATTGCACTGGCGTGATGAAGATGGAACAAACTGAATACTGTTTTTATGATGCTTGGCTGGAGACGCCAAGTCTTACAGTAGTCAGCTAACTTTGTCATGTCCTGGTTTAAGGTGGCATCAATCTCGTGAACTGTCCAGGTCTCGGTACCGCAACAGACGTCATCGAGAAAATGAACTTTTATGACTTCGTTGTTGGCAGGTCATTGATGTAAAGGTTAAACAGGATTGGCAAAAGTACAGAGCCCTGGGGAAACCTACTGCTCTGTTGTCTAAAAGTACTTATCTTCTCCCCTATATTGGCTCTGAACTGCCTGTTGCGGAGGAACAGTTCAGCGACACCTGTGACCCAAGGTAGCAGAACCCGTGATACCTTCACGAGCAGGCCAGTGTGCCATACCAGCTTTTCCCACTTCATCTGTCCAAGTTTCCACTTCTTGTAAGCTTCCTTTTCATGTTTAATCTCCCCGAAGATTTCACTGTTAAGCCAAGCTGGTCGCCTGCCATATTTGCTATTCTTTCTGCACATTGGGATGGTTTGTTCCTGCACCCTCAGTAAGGCTTCTTTAAAATACAGCCAGCTTCCCTGGACTCCTTTCCCTCTCATACTAGCTTCCCAGTGGATCCTGCCCATCAGTTCCCTAAGGAAGTCAAAGTCTGATTTTCTGAAGTCCAGGATCCATATTTTGCTACTGTCCTTTCTTCCTTTTGTGAGGATTCTGAACTCAACCATCTTATGGTCACTGCCACCCACTTCTACTTCCCCTGCCAATTCTTCCCTGTTTGTAAGCAGCAGGTCAAGAGGAGAATGGCCTCTGGTTGTTTCCTCTAATAGTTGCACCTGGAAGTTTCCCCCGCATCCCCTGACTCTCCAAAAACTTACTGTATTGTCTGTGCACTGCTGCATTGCTTTCCCAGCAGATGTCAGGGTGATGAAATCCCCCATTAGAACCAGAGCCTATGTTTGTGAAAATCAGTGGGGAAGTCAGCGTGTGAACCACTTTGGTGATTTAAAGATGGCAGTCCCAGAACATGTACTCTTTGGGCTGCCGTGCCAACAGTACATGAGGAGAGGAGATTAGTCAGTTTCCAGTAGACCAGACTCCCCTGGAATAAATTAAAAATGGCTCCAACCAGACTTGAATTCACAACACTTGTTACCAAAGTGAGTGCTTTACCATTGAGTCACCAATGAAACCATATTGAGTCACACAGGCCAGACGGGGCCCTTGTAATAGTCTAGTCTTGTTTCCCAGATAGCACATGCTATAGAACTGCCCTAGAATAATTGCTAGAGCTGATCGTTTAGAAAAAAAATCCTATCTTGAGTTAAATATTATCAGCAATGGAGAATTCACCATGACCCTTGGTAAATTGTTCCACTGGTTAATTAATCTCACCATTAGAAATTATGCCTTATTTCCAGTCTGAATATGTTTCACTTCAGCTTCCAACCATGGGATCATGTTATATATCTTCCTCTGTTAGACTGAAGAGCCTATTATTAAATATTTCTTCCTCAAGTAGATATGTATAGGGCCTGGCTACACTGGCAAGCTAAATCGACGCTGGGATCGATACAGCAGCATCGATTTAGTGGCTCTGGTGAAGACACAATAGGTTGATGTCGGGAGAGTGCTCTCCTGTCGACTTCAGTACTCCGCCTCCCTGAGATGCAGAGACTAAGTCGGTGGGAGAGTGAATCTTATTGACATAGTGTGGTGTTGACACTGTGTTAGGTTGATATAAGCTACATTGCTCAGGGGGATGATTTTTTCATCCCCCTGAGTGATGTAACTCACATCATCTTAAGTGGCAGAGTAGTCCAGACCATAGATTGTAATCAAGTCACCCCTTAACCTTCTCCCTGTTAAGCCCAATAGATTGAGTTCTTTGAGTTTATCTCTATCAGGCAAGTTTTCTAATCCTTTAATCATTTATTAACATACTTCTTGAATTGTGGGCACCAAAATTGGACACAAGATTCCAGTAGCAGTAACATCAGTGCCAGGTAAAATAACCCTCTCTACACCTACTCAATATTCCCGTTTCTGCATCCCAGGATTGCATTAGCTTTTTTGGTCACAGCATCACACTGGGAGCTCATGTTCAGGGGATTATTTGCCATGACCCCCAAATCTTTTTCAGAGATAGTCCTTCCAAGATTAGAGACCCCATCCTGTAAGTACAACTGACGTTCTTTGTTCCCTGATGCATTTACATATAGCTGTATTTAAGTGCCTATTGTTTGCTTGCACTCAGTTTACCAAATGATACAGATGGCTCTGTATCAGTGATCTGTCTTCGTATTTACTTCCTACGCCCCCAGTTTTTGTGCAAACTTTGTCAGTGATGATTTTACATTCTTTTTGAGGTCATTGATCAAAATGTTCAATCACACAGGGCCAAGAATCAGTTTCTTGTGGGAACCCCACCAGAAATACACCTGCTCGATGACAATACCCTGTGTACAGTTACAGAGCTGTGCTGGGGGTGAAGAGCGGGGGGAATTGAGGGCTCAGATAGAAGGGCTGTAAGCTAGTTAGTTTTAATTAATGTGTGCCATGTTCATTTTAAATCCTTCTTGTTTTTAAATCAAAATGTCATGAGATAGCAAGTCAAACCCCTGTCAGAACTCTAAGTATAGTATGTCGGTACTGTTACCATTACCAGCTAAACTTGTCATCTCTTGAAGAATATCAAATTAGTTTGAGAGGATCTATTTCCATAAGTCCATGTTTATTTGTAGCAATTGCATTACCCTTCTTTATTCCTTTTTAATTTAGCCCTATATCAGCTTTGTTCCATTATCTTGCCCAGGATTGATGTCAAGGCCTTTTATTTACCCAGGACATCCTGTTAACCCTTTTTCAAAATTGGCACATCTGCTTGTGTTACCACAAGTAGCATAACAAGGGGTGATGTGCCAACATATATTGCACACCTTGGCATCTAAGTCATGCATTATTCTTCCCCTGCAGGATAAGAGTGATTCTCTGACTGAAAAAGAACTCCCACCAGATGACATTTGGTGTCTGCTGTATTATTTAGTGGACAGAAATATGACCTTGGAATTTTAATAATTAAGAAGGAAAGAGAGAGAGATGGGTGTCATAAACAGATAAGAAAAGTTAATAGCACAGAAGTACTTTATATCTCTTTGACTGTAAAGGCTTAACAAGTTCAGTAAGCCTGGCTGTCACCTACAAGAGGCGAAGTAGAACAGGATACTCAAATCTTGAGGAGGAAGTTCTGTGTGTCTGTTAGTTTTTGGTTGTTGTTCCTCTGGGGCCTCAGATGGACCAGATGTGCAACCACCGAGTCCTCTCCAATCTCCCTGATACAGGTTCTTATAGATTCCAAATAGTGAACCTAGGTAGATGGCGATTAGGCTTATGTTTGTTTCACATAATATTTCAGAAATGTGCATTGGCTGGAAGGAGTTCAAATTGTTATTTTGCATAAAGAGTTTAATTTGTACTTGAATACATAGGCTGGAGGGTATTCCCAGTTCTATAGCTAAAAAACCCTGTACCTAACCATCTTAAATTTACAAAGATAATTTTACTGTTTTTCTCTCTTTAATTAAAAGTTTCTTGTTTAGAAACTGTTGTTTTATTCTGGTGAGACCCCGGGAGTCTTGATTCACCAGGAATTGGTGGGAGAAGGAGGAAGGGGAGAAAAGCTAATCTCTCTGTGTTAGGATACTGTCTCTTCAGGGAGAGTGGGAGGGGGAGAGAGAAGGAGGGAAGGTGAATTTTCCTCTCTGTTTAAAGATTCAAGGAGTTGAATCACAATGACTCCAGGGTAACCCAGGAGGGAAAGCCTGGCGAGAACAACGGTGGGAAAGGTTTACTTTCCTTGTGTTAAGATCCAGAGGATCTGGGTCTTGTGGTTCCCCGGGCAAGGTTTTGGGGGGACCAGAGTGTACCAGGCACTGGAATTCCTGGTTGGTGGCAGCGCTTCAGGTTCTAAGCTAGTAATCAAGCTTAGAGGAATTCATGCTGGTACCCCATCTTTTGGACGCTAAGGTTCAGAGTGGGGAATTGTACCATGACAACGGGAAAGGACAAAATAACACACACAGAAAAAAAGAGAGAGAGGGGGGTGGTATACATTATTTTCTCTTGGGATCAAAGCCAGGACTTGAGATTTCGTAGCAAACAAGTTGTGTTGGACGTTGGGTTGGAGTTTTGGGTTGCTCTCTCTTTGGATCTAGGCAAGGGAAGGAAGGTAGTATGTGAAAGAGAAACTCGGTGGAATGCACTCGGATACACCCACGACACAAACACACAAAGATATCAGATGGACAAAGACAAGGCTCTGACTGACACAAGGACAACCACACATAACACAAATGTACTGACAAATGATACAAACCCACAAACACACATGTAAGATGGAAGAGGAGACATGCAAGGTGCACTGAAACAAGAGTCACATACCCACAAAATGCAAAAGCATGCACAAGAAGCGTAAAGTGAGCCACATAAGACATGCATGAATAAGGGATTCAACTGCACACAACACACACAAAGCAAAATATGAAACACACAAGCCTGACTCACACACACACACACTATCCCAAACATGAGACATGGAAAGATGTGACTCACAAAAGCGAGAGTTTGGGATTTTCCTTTTTGGGAAGTGAATGCCAGTAGAAAGGTGCTTATATTGGTATAGGTCATTGTCATCAATACAGAGGAACAAGTTACATGGGTATAAAGCATGGTTATACTGGTATATCTGAATCCACACCATGGGTATAACAAATAATCAATACCAAAACTACTGCCCATATGCAGACACTCTCATATACACACATGACTGATGCTTCCTATGACTGGGAGAGGGGGCGTATTCCAAAGGGGAGGACATGTGACCCCCCCATGTGTCTCCTCTGCCCAGTGACACCCCCTACCCCCATACCCAGCCTGAGTCTGCTGTGCTAATGCCCCTCGTTACCTGCTGGGGCAGGGGTAGGATCTCTCTCCTTCTCTCCCTCTGCCTCCCCCCTGGCATGTTCAGCTACTGTCACTGGAAGCCAGGCGGGGAGCGGGATGGAGCCGCTTCTGCCTGAGAGAACCTGGTAATGGCAGCCCATTCCCTGCCTGGGCTCGGTTGCTGGGAACAGAGGTGGAGCATGCCAGGGATGATGGGGGGCCTCCGGCTCGCTCGGCCCCTGTCCCTGACAGCAGGGTCCAGGTGGTGGGGGTCCTGCTGTTTCCCAGCCAGGCAGAAGCAGCTCCGTCCTCCTCCCCACCTGGCTGCCAGGGAGAGCAGCGGAACATGCTGGGGGGAGGCACAGGGAGAGAAGGACAGAGCCTCTCTGTCTCCCCGCCCCCAACAGACCAATCGGGGAGAGGGGGTGCTCTTGAGCCCACATGCTCTCCCTATGTATTACTTCTGCCATATAGCTCTGCCTTTCTCGATCCAGCTCTCTCCATACACACCTGTCTCTAGCACTACCTACCTACACCGGTGCTCATCTCACTGTGGGAGACTCTGAAAACAGACAGCTACTACAGTAGTGTGGGAGGTTAATGCCAGCTGTGTCACAGCCGATACAATGTTTGTGATGTGTAAAGAGATAAGTAACTTGTAAAATCACTCTATAAATACCACTTGAAATACGTAAATTTGGGAGCACACTTTCTGCGTAAGGTGCATGTAACATCTCTGCGCTAGGCAGCTTTCCAGAGACTACTATCATATTGAACCTTTTCCCTGTGCTATATTCGTATTGACTTGGTAGCAATAAACCTGACTGATTATTTATTGGTCTTTCAATTATATTTTATAACAAACCAAAGTGTGGTCAAGCAATTGATTATACAATTTATCAACAATTTGGCAAGCCAAACCAGAAGCTATTTAGCCAAACTGTCCGTCAAACCAAGCATAAGAATATAAGAACAGCCATACTGGGTCAGATGAAAGGTCCATCCAGTCCAGTATCCTGTCTACTGACAATGGCCAACGCCAGGTGCCCCAGAGGGAGTGAACCTAACAGGTAGGCATCAAGTGATCTCTCTCCTGCCATCCATCTCCACCCCTGACAAACAGAGACTAGGGACACCATTCCTTACCCATCCTGGCTAATAGCCATTAATGGACTTAACCTCCATGAATTTATTCAGTTCTCTTTTAAACCCTGTTACAGTCCCAGCCTTCACAACCTCCTCAGGCAAGGAGTTCGACAGGTTCACTGTGTGCTGTGTGAAGAAGAACTTCCTTTTATTTGTTTTAAACCTGCTGCCCATTGATTTCATTTGGTGGCCCCTAGTTGTTATATTATGGGAACAAGTAAATAATTTTCCGTATTCACTTTCTCCACACCACTCATAATTTTATATACATCTATCATATCCCCCTCAGTATCCTCCTTTCCAAGCTGAAAAGTCCTAGCCTCTTTAATCTCTCTTCATACGGGACCCGTTCCAACCCTCTAATCGTTTTAGTTGCCCTTCTCTGAACCTTTTCTAATGCCAGTATATCTTTTTGGAGATAAGGAGACAAGCAGTGCAGGATAGTGACCTAAATATTTGGAGGGTTATAACATTAAGTAATTAGGGGAATGCTAGTGTTCTTTAATCTCATATGCATTTGCCCAGCCAGCTAGGCCAGCCCTTGGGAAGGGGGATGGAATTTTTATAGTAAGTGCTACTGTCATAATTATAAAGGGAAGGGTAACAACCTTCCTTTATACAATACTATAAAATCCCTCCTGGCCAGAGGCACCAAAATCCTTGTAAAGGGTTAAGCAAGCTCATGGATGACTTGTGCTGGCACTCTTGACCAAAGGACCAATAAGTGGGGGGACACGATACTTTTCAGATCTCGGGGAGGGGGGAGGATTTGTTGGTGCTCTTTGTTTTGGGGGTTGTTCGATCTTGGGACTAAGAGGGACCAGACATCAATCCATGTTCTCCAAATCTTTCTGGACAAGTCTCTCATATTTCAAACTTGTAAGTAACAGCCAGGCAAGGTGTATTAGTTTTATCTTTGTTTTCTCAGCTTGTGAATCTTACCTTTTCTAGAGGAAGGTTTATCCCTGTTCTGTTATAATTTTGAAACTAAGGCTAGAGGGGGTTCCTCTGTCCTCTTTGAATCTGATTACCTTGTACTGTTATTTTCCATCCTGATTTTATAGAGATGATTTTTACCTTTTCTTTTTAATAAAATCCTTCTTTTAAGAATTGGACTGATTTTTCCATTGTTCAAAGACCCAGGGGTTTGGGTCTTTGATCAGTTTGTTACCAATTGGTTAGGATATTATTCTCAAGCCTCCTCAGGAAAGGGGGTGTAAGGGCTTGGGGGGGTAATTTGGGGGAAGAGGAACTCCAAGTGGTCCTTTCCATGTTTCTTGTTAAATCACTTGGTGGTGGCAGCGTACCAAGTTTTAGCCTAAGATGTTAGAAATAAGCTTAGGGGGCTTTCATGCGGGTCTCCAAATCTGTAACCTGGAGTTCAGAGTGGGGAAGGAACCCTGACAGCTACTATGGTGAAATCCCTTTTTAAAATAAGCCATTTTATAGACAGTGCATGATAAAGTACTTTAGGCAAACTTTAAGAATATATACAGATTAATTACAAATGCAACTTTCTGGGCAAAAGGTCCAGATACATCAAAGGCTGAAATGGCAAAATGCCCGGGCCTTAAAATTAGTGATAATAATGCCCAAAAATAATACAGGAGCTCTTGAATCTTTTGTAAGAAAATATGTAACTAGAGTTTATAACAAAGCACAAAAATGCTCCCTGGTATTCATTATATGAAGTAAATATTAAAGAAAGAAATGAAGAAAGTGTCCCCTTCTAAGCTTCAGTTTGCCAAGGACCAGGTAACCTACCTCGATCATGTACTGACCCCGGGACATCGAGCTCTATCTAGTGCCTGTATCCAGTCAATCCTTAACATCCCACGGCCAAAGACTAAATGAGAAATGGGGGGATTTTTAGGTCTTGCAGGATTTTGCCGTTCTTGGATTCCAAGTTTTGAAAAAATGGCAAAGCCCGTTTATAAACAAATAACCCATGATGCCGAGGAGCCCCTGCACTGGAATTCTGGGGCTGTCAAAGCCTTTCAGGAAGTTAAAACAGCCGTGGCCTCAGCCCCAGCCCCTGGGCTCCCCAATTATTGGAAGCCCTTCATTCTCTATGTGCATGAGCGACTAGGAGTGGCCTCGGGTGTCCTGACCCAGACTTTTGGGCCCAAGAAACGACCTGTGGCCTACTATTCCCAAAAATTGGATCCGTTGGCACAAGGCTTTCCTGGTTGCCTTCTGGCGATGGTTGCTGCTGGTCTTCTGGTACCCCAAGCAAAAAAAGTTAGTTTAGGCCATTCGATGGTCCTACGGACCCCACATGCGGTCCAACCACTGCTGGTCCAAAAGGGAACTCAGCACTTAACGTCTCAAAAACTGACCCATTAAAAAATTTCTGTATTGTCCAGAACCAATTTAAAAATTAAGCAATGCCATACCTTGAACTCTGCTACCCTTTTACCTTTTCAGGACAACGATCATAAGCCTTCACATGATTGTCTTCAAGTAGTGCATTATCAGGAAAAACCTTGGCCAGATCTTTCAGATGTGCCTAATCCAAATGCTGACCTGGAACTGTATACAGATGTCTCGGCACGAGTCATGAAGGGACAACAAATATCTGGATTTGCAGTATCTACCCAGTTTGAGGTATTACAGTCTTCACCTCTGGGACCCTCCACCTCAGCCCAGGCAGCAAAATTGGTATCCCTCACCCGAGCATGTGAGCTGGCAGCAGGTCAGTCTGTAAACATCTATACTGATTCGAAATATGCTTTTGGCATTTACCATGCCACAGACGAACTCTGGGCAGAGTGGGGTTTTATTATTTCTGGTGCCACTAAAGTAGCACATAAGCCCTTAATTCTGGAACTATTAAAGGCCGTGCACCTGCCATCCGAGATTGCCATTATTCATGTTCATGCCCACCAGAAGGGAAATGATCCCACCGTCGGTGGGAACTGATTGTCTGATGCAGCATCTAAAGTGGCCTCCCTAAAACCTTATATTACCAACCAAATGGTGCTCGCACCCTCTCCCCCATCGACACCAGTCCCATTTGTCCCTGAACCATCAGAAATTAGTCACTGGGAGGACGTAAGAGGCACTAAAACACCAAGGGGAAAGTTGCAGCTACCTGATGGAAGAAAAGCTTTGTCCTGGGCTGCTCTGTGCCCTGCCCTATTTAAACTACACCGAAAAACACACGGTGGAGCAGAGGCCGTACCAGCTATTGTGAACAAACTTTGGTATGCCCCTGGGGTATTCCAGGAAGCCAAAAAAGTCCTTTCCACTTGTGACATTTGTTCAAAATTCAATCCTAGGGGGGAACCAAAAGGCCCCCTGGAGCAAGGTTATGGGCATATACGCCTTTGAACGGCTCCAAATCAACTACTCAAAAATGCCCAAGTGCCAAGGCTACAAATATCTTCTTGTAATTGTATGTCAACTGACTGGCTGGACTAGACGAGCAACTGCCTTGGAAGTGGGGAAAACCTTATTAAACCATGTTATTCCTAGGTTTGGTCCTCCTACGTCTATTGACTCTAATCGAAAAACTCGTTTCACTGCCCAGGTTATTCAATACATTGCAAAGGCCCTAGGTATCTCCTGGCTTCTACATACTCCTTGGAGACCACCATCTTCTGGGCTTATTCTCACAAGCTTTTCACACCCTTGAAAAGGGCTCGGGTTAAACGTGCCGACAACCCCCTAGTAATCAAACAAATGGGATTTCATTCCTTTATACGTGGACTTATTCCTGGACTGGGGGTAGCACAGCTGGAAAGGGCAGGAGTAAACATTTCTGCAAAACTTAAAAAAGCAGTTCATGCTTCCTTGAATGCGTTCCAAAAGTTACAACAAAAAATTAACATAGCAAAAGTAAAACTGCAAAATAGGTGTATGCTAAATGCCATAAATGCTGGGGTGGGGGTGGGGGGGCTGTGCTTGCATTAAAAAACAGCACTGTCTTTATATTAATCGCTCTGATTTAATTAAAAAAAATTTGCAGGCCATCAAGGATGCAGCTGTTGTTTTCCACACTGTATCTCTTAATCATACCCTTAATTTTAAGGACCTTCTCCCAGATTTTGGGTCATGGTTTACTGGCCTTTACCGTAAAATTGTCAAATGAATTATTTTCTTTTTTTTCTTTCTATGTGTCGTTTAGGTAATGTTGAAATGTGCAAAATGTTTGTGTAGTGCTGTTACGAAGGGCTCTACTGTCCGTAAAAAAACACAGTATCTCTCCCTCCAGCTTAATCGCAAATTGCGTACCGGGCCTGACAATTTGGATTATCAGGACCGAAGGGGGGACTGTGACAGTCAGCAGCCTTCCCAGTAGCCTTATAATAGCTGGCAACCATTAGGAGAAATTGGACACCTCATGGACACAGTAGCCTGAACTTTTGAACTGTCTTTCCTTATCAGGTCTTGAGGCAGTTAAAGCTGGTCCTAAGCTGGTTTTTGCTAAGCAAATTGCAAAAGTGCAGGATTTGCTAACCACCAATCAAATGATAACGCGACCAAAGCCTGTGTGTGAGTGTGTATAAAAGATTCTTGGTTTTTGTATAAAGTAAAGTTTTTTGTACCAAGGTACAGAACTCTCCTTTCTTCTGCAAAATAAAGCAACCTTTTCCTTATCCCTGTCATTGGCTCTCAGCTAGGCGGACCCGACATTTCAGTAACAAAGGGAACACTAGGAGACTGCCAGGTGAGGTGCAGCCAGCAAGAAAGAGAGAAATTACTGGCTAAAAACAAGCTAAACATCTTAAAAACATGTCTAGAGTTGCCCCCAAAAGAGTTAATTGTGGCAAAGGAGCTCATTCCTGTGATCAGTGTGAAGTGCAGACAAAAACAGGGAACAAATTCAGATTTTGCGGGAATAGATAGCAACCCCCAAGAACCAGGATAAACACCGGATGTTCTGGTTCCCAAACCTGGCTCAAACCCACAGAATCCCACTTCTCTGTCAGAGCTAACAATAATATAACCCTACATCCAGCTTAAGCTTTTCCTTTATGTTTAAAACTATAATGATATATATCTATATCTACATAGATATAGATATAGATATATGTCTTGTGGGGCTGCAAAATGATAAAGCTAACCAAACTAATGTTATTGTCTCTTCCTTTGTCTCCCACACAGAAGCAAATGTAATAAAATTTATTACAGTCAAAGTCTTTGAATAAACCTGCATTGCTTCATTTTGGCTTGAATTTTTATACAATTTTCTTTTGTGCTATCTTCAAGGAAAATGTATTAGTTAATTAAAGTTTATAGTTCCAAACATTTAATAAAAATTTAATTGCTACTACAAGTAGATTAACTCTAAAAAGCATGTGTAAAAACTCTGTTGCTAACTCTTGCTAAACCAGAGGGGGAGAGCAGTACATCTCCCAGAATCCATTGTGAGCATCTGTTTTAGCAGTCAAGCTCTATATTTATTATGGAAAACTAGTAACTCATGTGTTAAGGAGGTAAAAATGAATGTCTTTGTGCAAAAACTTCAAAAGCATCTAAAACGTGCATGTGTGTGTGCTAAAGCGCTGGAAATATCAGAACAGAAAGCAAAAACGTATGTTCACAAAGGAAAAAAATGAAATAGTAAAAGCCAGGAAATGCTTCTGCCATAGGCTGTACCAAAGCACAAATTGTGTTATAAATGATTTGGCCTCTGTTGCATTGTAAATAAAGTAAGTTCCTCTGTATATAAATTAGGCTTATTAAAAATAAGAGCAATTCAAAGCAAACACACAATTTTTTTTTATCGTGTTAACCTACTTAAGTTGTTTCTGGATGCTTCCCACAGAATGGAAACATCAAAATAAATCAGTGCCCAGTGGAGACCCTTATGCATCTAAAGAAAAAATATAAATTGTGTTACAAATAGCAGACTGGTCAACTATACTTCAGCCTACCATATATGATCAACTGAGTATGCAATGAACTGTGCATGCTTTATAAAGCAATGCAACTTCAGTGTGTGGCCACGAAGGCTCAGACCAGTATAATGGGACTGGGGAGAAGCTAGTCACTTCTGGCCGGTGAAGCTTACTAGGTGGTGACAGCCAGCAGTAAGAGTGACCTGTAACAAGAATGAACCGTACTGTGGAGTAACTAATGACAGGAATTTATATCTGGAGGCCTCACTTATACTGTCATTAGTCCACATTTCTGTTTTATTCCTCATGTGTGTAGCACTCTTACATCATAATAATGCCTGTTCTAGTGTTTCAGAATAAATCCATTATCCAATAGGAATCCAGATGAAGGTAAAACTTACCTATCAGTTTTTTAATGGGCCTACTAATCCATTTACTTTATATTTAAAAACATTGCTAGAGTGAAAACACACACACACACACTATTCAAATTAGCAATAACATAGATGAGGCAAATCAAGCCTTGGAAAACCTGAGTCATAACGGGGATCCAAAAATACTGATGTGCCGCACTTAAATAGAAGTTGTGCTTCAAGCTTTATTTGTGTTCCAAGGTGTGTTTTATACAATACCAAAGAGTGGTCAAGCAATTGACGATGTAATTTAACAACAGTATATGTGTGTCCCCTCTTGTGGCTGGCTTTAGCAATTGCTGCAGCTCACTATTTAGGCGGAGCTCAAGTCATTGCCTGTTTTAGCTGCAGCGGAGGAAGCATTGGCTCTTGATGGTGAAATTCCCTACTGGCGGTTGCAGGGCATGTGTGTGTTTATGCAGGCCCAGTTCGAACGGGTTGGAAATTTGTTACACAGACTGAGTGTGCCATATTAACACACACAAATGGCTGCTATCATTTACACACACACACACACACACACACACCACTGGCACCATTCCCACACCCGCTCCCCAGAAGGGGCAGACACATTCTGTCCTAACACCCTGCCAAAGTGATCCCAGGGCATTGCACTTGCTGTGACACTGTGATCCTGGGGTACGCCTGGCCCCCCACAAGCTCTTTGTACTTCCCATGTTTAGGGGCCAGGCTGGTATGAGGCAGGACGATATGCAGAACTGAAGTTAGGCTCATGAAGAAAACTCTTGGGATCCCAGGAGCTACGTCTCAGACATTCCCTGGTACAAAACTCCCACTGACGCTACAAGACCTGACGAGATATGGATTCACAACACTCAACACTCAATTTCCAAAGGCAGGGTGCTAAATAACATGGCTACTTACCTTGTAACTCTTGTTCTTCGAGATGTGTTGCTCATATCCATTCCAGTAGGTGTACGCGCCGCGCGTGCACGTTCGTCGGAAACTTTTACCCTAGCAACTCAACGGTCCCGCCAAGGTGCCCCCTAAGAGTGCTGTCGAGCTATGGCGTGGTTGATACTATTACCCCTGCCGGCCCGCCCGCTCCTCAGTTCCTTCTTGCGCGTACTCCGACAGTGGGGAAGGAGGGCGGGTGTGGAATGGATATGGCAACACATCTCGAAGAACAAGAGTTACAGAGTAAGTAACCATTTTCTTCTTCGAGTGCTTGCTCATATCCATTCCAGTAGGTGATTCCAAGCCTTACCAGGCGGTGGTCGGAGTGAGAGGTCACAGTGCCGCAACACAGCGAACCGAAGGCCGCATCATCCTGGACTGCTGGACCAGGGCATAATGGCTAGTAAGCGTGTGCACGGAGACCAGGTCGCCTCTGCAGATTTCTGGATGGGAACTCGTGCGAGGAAACGCTACCGACGATCTGGGCTCTCTTAGAGGTGCAGTTATACGCCCCGAAGGGAGATGCGCGAGGTCGTAACATGTCTTATGCAGGACGTCCCCACGAGGAGATCTCTCGTGAGGAGACTGGCAGCCCTTTGAGCCGCTCAGCTATTGCGACAAAGAGCTAGTGGACTTGCGGAACGGCTTAGTTCTATCTATCATATAAGGCAAGCGCCACCGCGCCTACTAGGCAATGTACTGTTGTCTCTACGAGATGAATGAGGTTTAGGAAAGAAATACGGGAAGGAAATGTCCTGGTTAACGTGGAAGGCTGAGACAATTTTGGGGAGGAATGCCGGGTGCGGCCTCAGTTCCACCTTGTCTCGTGGAGACCGGTATGGAGGGTCCACGACGAGTGCGCGCAGGCTGATACGCGCCTAGCGGATGTGATGGCACCAGGAACGCTGTTTTCCAGGACAAATGGAGGAGGGAGCAGTAGCACGGTTCAAACGGGGGGAACATAAGACAAGACAAACACGACGTTAGATCCCAGGAGGGGGCTGGATGAGGACTTGAGGGGAAAGGTCGCTCCAGCCTTTGAGGAATCTACGTGACCAGTGGGTGCGAAAGGCGGAATGGCCATCGCCCCGTGGGGGAAAGTGGAGATGGCCGCCAAGTGAACCGGAGCGAGGCTATAGCAGGCCTTGTTGTTTGAGCACATAGGTATCCAAGCGATCGGGATGGAAAACATTGGCAGGGGGGAGCGCTTTCCGACACCAGCACGTAAAACGCTTCACTTGCTACGTACGTCGTCTCGGTGGAGGGCTTTCGACTGCCGAGAAGTATTGCCTCACTGGGGAAGAGCAGTTGCAATTCGGACCCAGTAGTCCACGCAGGAGCCACGCCGAGAGGTGAAGGGACTGAAGTCGGGTGACAAGCCGGCCGTGTCCTGCGTGATCAGGTCCAGTGAAGAGGCAGGGGAACAGGGTCCACTACCGACAGGTCAGGAGCAGAGAGTACCAATGCTGACGTGGCCATGCGCGGGGCGATGAGAATCAGCAGGCCCTGTCCCTGCGCGCCTCAGAAGGACCTTGAGGATTAATGGGAAACGGAGGGAAGGCATAAAAAGGTGCGTTCCCCACGGAATCAGGAAGGCATCCGCTACCGATCCGCTCGCGGCCTGGAAGGAGCAGAACAGCGGACACTTCTGTTCGTGCGAGATGCAAAAAGATCCATGTGGGATGCCCCCACTTGCGGAAAAGTGTAAGGCGTACGTCTGGGCGAAGGACCATTCGTGGAGCTGAAGCGACCGACTGAGATGGTCCGCCAGGTATTGCGCGCCCGGGAGAAAGGAAGCGACTAGGTGGACTGAGTGGGCTGTGCAAAATTCCACAACATTATGGCCTCCCGACAGAGAGAGGAGATCTCGTCCCGCCCTGCTTGTTGACATAGTATACCGCTGTGGTGTTGTCTTATGAAAAACGATCACAGCGACCTTGATCTGCCGATGGAAGGCTTGAAGCAAGGCGGACCGCTCTCATTCCTGGACGTTGATATGGAGAAGCAGATCGGGAGGGACCAGTGACCCGCGTCCTCAAACAGCCCTATGTGGGCTCCCATCCAAGTCCGATGCGTCCGTAGTGAGGGACATCGAGGGTGGCGAGGATGGAAGGGCGCCCGCGCAGACGTACGGACTCCTCAGCCACCATTGGAGGAGAAGAGTATGTCGTGTGACTGTGACGACGGTATCCATGACCGACTGGCTGGCGCAGCTGAGGGATTGAGCACAATGCAGAGGTCTGAGCCGTAGCCTGGCGTGCTGCGTCCCGAAAGGCAGGCCGCATGTGGCCCAAGGTGTGAGGCAGGTCGAGTAGATAGTAAGGTGCTGCCTGCACCTCCGGAGATGTCCGACAAGCCTGGAATCGGGACAAGGAAGAGGCCGTGGCGTGGTAGAGTCTAGGACGGCGCCGATAAATTCTATCCTCTGGGTAGGGACAGAATGGACTTCTCTACATTCAGCATCAGGCCTAGGTTTGCAAAAAGGCGGCTGATCATGCGGACGTGGAGAGACCTGGCCTGCTGACGGTCCTCGGATAAGCAGTCGTCGAGGTAGGGGATATATGCACCCGGCTGCGACGAAGGAAGGCGACGACGACGCCATGCACTTCGTGAACACTCTTGGGGCCGCGAGAGCCGAACGGGTAGACCGTGAAACTGATAATGACGGCTGCCTATGAGAAAGCGCAAGAACCTCGGATGGCGGGAAAATGGCGATATGAAAATAGGCGTCTTGCATGTCGAGGCGGCGCGTAACAGTCCAGGATCTAGGATGGGATGATGGTCCAAGGAAACCATGTGGACATTTCAACTTCAGAAATATTGTTGAGTCCGCGGGGTCGAGGATGGGGACGGAGACCCCTTGGCCTTGGGAATCAAGAAGTAGCGGGAGTAGAACCCTCTGCCCTTCTGCGTTGCGGAACTTGCTCTCGTGGCTTCCTCCTTTGTCGAGGAGGTTTTGCACCTCCGGGGGGACTCCTCGGTGAGAGGGGTCCTGAGAGGAGGAGGAGGGGGGCGGAAGGCGGGTACGAGGCAACTGCAGGTGTAGTCCAACGCAGCGTGCGGAGGACCCAACGGTCTGAAGTGAGCCGCCGCCACGCAGGGAGGAAGTAGGAGAGACGGTCGGAGAAGGGTGAGAGGGTTCATGGAGGAAACGGGTCATCGCCTCGGCGTATCTTCAAATATGGACTTCGAGCGGAAGAAGGCTTGGTAGGTCTTTGCCTTGACCCTTGATTACCAGACTGTCTGCGCCTGCCATTCTTATTGCGCGCCTGAAAGAGTCTTGTCCTGTCTGGGCGGGGGAAAGGCCTACGCTGTTGTTGTAGTTGCGGCAAGGTCTATCGCGGTTCACGGGCGATGCATTCCAAGACCCCGCATATATGACCCTGTTATCCTTTGCTTTGCAGACGCGGGTCGGTCCACCGAGAACAGGCCCTGGCCCTCAACGGAAGTCTGGATGGTGTGCTGGAGTTCCGGAGAAAGGCCAGAGACCTCAGCCAGAGGATACGAAGCATCGTGACACCGGAGGCCAGAGTTGTCTGGCGGCAGAGTCGGCCGCGTCCAGTCCGGCCTGCAAGGGTGCGTGCAACTTCTTTCCCTTCGCCAGAAGGGTGACGAACTTCCTGATGAGCATGCTGCGGGAGAGCTCTTTGAATTTATCAAGCCGCGTCCAGTGTTAAAGAGTAGCGGCTGAGTAGAGCTTGCTGGTTAGAAACCGCAGTTGCAAATGGCTCCCGCAGAATAGACCCTTGCGGCCCCAGTAGGTCCATCCTCTTGCGTCTGGACTTGGGGCGTGGCGCTTCTGCCATACGTTCCTCTCGTCACCGATCGAACCACGAGGGAGCATGGGCGCGGGTGGATATAAGGTAGTCATAAGTCTTTAGATGGGACCAGTAGTTTGCGTTCACCCCATCGGGCAGTGGGGGGAACGGAGGCGGTGACTCCAGATGGTGTTGGCGTTGCTCTGTATGTTTAATAAAGGGCAGGGCAACACGAGTGGGGGCGTCAGACGTGAGTATACTGCACACAGGGTCCTCAACCAGAACCTCTTCGGCCTGAATGTTCATGTTCAGCGCCATCGCCTGAGGAGGTCTTGGTGAGCCCTCAGCATGGGGGGTGACCCATGATGTCGTTCCGGCTACTGCTTCATCAGGGGAGGAAGATGAAAAGTGACCTGGCATAGAGTGGTCTGGGAGCTCTGTAGCTGTGCAATAACGGTTCAGGCGGGCCTGAGGAATTCCGCAGGCAGCGAAGGGGACGGACCGCCTTCCTCAGGGGATGGGGGGCCGTGACGCTGCAGCCTCTGGAGCCCTCCGTTCTGGGTCAGCGCACGTGCGGAACGAGCGGAGCACCCTGGCTTGATGGTATGCCAGGGCGTCCAGAAGCCCCAGTGCGTGGCCCTGCTCATGGTGACCTTCTGGAAGATGGGAAGGTCTTTCAGAATCCAGATAGATACTGTCAATCCGGGAGGATCAGGCCCTTGTGGGAGCTGGTGGGAGCGAAGAGGATAGAGAAATCCAGAGCCCTTGATGGCGACGACCTCCGCGGTGCCGGAGATCGTGCCGGTGATCTTACCGGTGCCTGGGACCGGGACCGGACTGTGACCGGCGCGGTGACGAGGTCGACCGGGAAGAGGACCTGCGGTGCCGTGAGCGGCTCCTGGAGTTGCGGTGCGTACGGCGGCTGGACCCCGAGCGGTGCCAGGAGTATCTGATCGGCGCGATGATGACGTGCCAGAGTACGACCGGTGCCTGGCGTAGGAGAGCGGTGCCAGACTGCAGCGGCGTCGCAAGGGAGACTCCCTTGTGATCGTCCCGGATCGCGGCCGGCCTGGATCTGAGCGGCCGCCGGGTCCGGGAAAGCCGGGGACGGTGCCCTCAAGGGTTGGCTTGCCTTAGAAAGCCACAACCCGCACGGCGCACCGGGGTTGGGGCCAGCCCAGGCTCAGGTCAGCAATCAGGTCCCGTGCGCACAGAAAGTCTAGGCATGGACGGAGGTATCACTCTACCCAGATCTTGGCGGGAAGCTGGGAGGGATCGACTCGACGGACCGCCGGGGCCGAGCAACGAAACCCCTTGCACAGCCAGCACGGCCGGCGCTGGCAGTGGCTCCTTACGGGCCACTAGCCGGGGTTGAGGACGTAGAGGGCTCTCGGCGGAAGCCTGGTGCGGAGAAGGTCGTGCGGTGCGTCTTCGCGGTGCCCGAGGGTCCGGTGCCGGAGCCGCGCTCGGTGCCGGAGCGCGGGGTGAAGTGCCACTTCATAAGGAGCGTCCTGAGCGCTGGTGCTCGCTCCTTTTGTTCGGGGACGGAAAGACTACAATGCGGCACTTATCTTGGATGTGGATCCCCCAGGCACCTTCAGGCAGCGCGTGGGGATCACTGGTGGGCATCGGCTTCTTACATATCAGCACGCCTGAACCCCGGCGAACCAGGCACAGCCCGGGCGCAGGCGCGGGAAGGGCCAGAGCCCTACCGATACGAATAATACTAATAGATCAAATATAACTATACTCGAACATAACTACAACTACGGTATCTAAGTAACTATGACTAACTAACTAGAACAGTAAAATGTGAGCAAGGAAGCTAGGGATGTGAGGTCAGCTATGCCGCGCTCCACAGTTCCAACGACGACACGGCGGTAAGAAGAACTGAGGAGCGGGCGGGCCGCAGGGGTATATATCACCCGCATAGTGCGGCGCACTCTAGGGGCGACCTGCCGGCCCGCTTGAGTTGCTTAGGTAAAGTTTCCGAGAACGTGCAACTGTCGGGCGCGTACACCTACTGGAATGGATATGAGCAAGCACTCGAAGAAGAACCTGAGTTATGGAGCCGGCTGGCTGTGGTGCGGCTCATGTGGGGTGACACTGGCACTGTCTCCAGCCAGCTGCTGTCTGTAGAATTAGCTCTCAGAGAGTGGCAGATGGAGATTGATACTTGGTGATATTTTGCAGTGATTTCCCCTGGACTCCCAGCAATGACTTTCCATGGCAAACACCTCAGTCTGGGTTGGGTTGGATGCCGGTTGGTTTGCCCATGGTCTTGTGGCAAAGTCCAGGGGCTCAAAAGTAGATAGAAAAACCCACAAAAACAGACACACACTGTCTGATTCACACACACAACCAGTCATTCTGCACAAGCATACAGGGTACATCTTCCACACACTCACACGTACCCCAGCATTCCACACACACACTACGCCTTCCACACACGCACACTCAAACGTTGTACAAATAAAGTAGTCAGCTTAAACATGTTGCCAATTTCCTTAGATGCCTAGCTCATCCAACATCTGTATTTGCAGCATTCCCTAGGGGTGTAGTGTATTTGTGTGTGTGTGTGTGTGTGTGATATTAGTGTTTGGGTGTGTGCCTGTGTGTGTGTGGTTTTAGTGCATCCGTGTGTGTGTCTGCATGATATTAGTATATCTGTGTGTGACATTTATGTTTGTGTGTGTGTGATATTAGTGTATCTGTGTGTGCAATATTAGTATGTCTCTATGTATGATATTACTTTGTGTCTGTGTGTGATATTATTGTGTGTGTGTGTGTGATATTAGTGTTTGTATGATATTAATACATGTGTGTGTGAGTGTATGATATTCGTGTATGTATGAGCATTTGGATGTTAGTGTGTGTCCTTCCTGGCAGCTCAGGACCATGCAGGCAAATTAGGAAAGGTCCTGGCATAACATTGGCATCACAGCATTCATGTCTGTCTATCTACTCATCCCCAGACACATCGGTCTAACAATCTATCATTGTACCCACCACTCTATCCACTCCAGACAAATCAACCTATCAGTTTACCACTGAACATTCCACTCGCTCTAACTATCCATCCCTGGACCCATCAACCTATAAATCGATCACAATACTCTCCACTCTCCCAGTTTATCCATACATATACACATCAACCTGCCTAACTCCATATCTACCACTCTATCTATCCATTCCCACACATATCAACTTATCAGTCTGTCACCATGCCCCCTGCCCCGCAATCTATTTTTCCTCGAAAACATGTTTGCCAAAGGCTTGGAATGGGACACAGAGAATGGATCACTTGAAGATTGCCTGTTCTGTTCACTCTCTCTGGGGCACCTAACATTGGCCACTGTCAGTAGATAGGATATGGGCTAGATGGACCTTTGAGCTGATCCAATATGGCCATTCTTATGCTCTTATTGTACAGTGGGAATCAAAAAAGCTAACATAGTGTTAGGAAACTTCAGGGCAGTGGGCTCTCAACCTTTCCAGACTACTGTACCCCTTTCAGGAGTCTGATCTGTCTTGCGTGCCCCCAAGTTTCACCTCACTTAAAACTATTTATTCAAAAAAGAATTAGCTAAGTTCACGGAGGATAAGTCCACCAATGGCTCTTAGCCAAGGTGGTCAGGGACACAGTCCTATGTTCTGGATGTCCCTAAATCTCTGATTGATAGTGCCAGAAGCTGGGACTGGATGACAGAGGATGGATCACTTGATAAATTGCCCTGTTCTGTTCATTCCCTCTGAAGCATCTGGCACTGGTCATTGTTGGAGATAGGTATTGTGCTAGATGGATCACTGCTCTGACTCACAATGGCCATTCTTATGTTCTTATGTAGGATTACTGAGTTCTAGTCCCAGCTCTCAGAGGGCAGTGGTATCTAGTGATTAGAGCAGTCAGGACTCCTGGGCTCTGTTCCCAGCAATGAGGGAGAGATGGACACTGGCCTTGAAAGCACAGAGAAATACTGGAAAACCACAACATATTGCCAGCACCATACTTAAGTGGTCAGTGGTTTATATTCTTTCTATCCCGGTCTCACACAACAAGACAATGATTGCTTTTGCAGGTATCTGGCTTTATTGCATTTAGGCAGCACAGAGAAAAAAAAGTGAAGCAAACAACCAATAACACTTAATCTTGATATATATGAGGATTGCTTATGATCAGGCTGAATACACAATACAAGACCATGAAACTGATTAATATTTCTTAATATAAGGATAGGCTTTTAGATGGCTGGCATGTGACAGCAGGGTTAACAAGATGGGGAAGGGGCGTCTATACAGTTTAGTGGCCACTAGGAACAGCAGAGGGTGAGGGGCAGGCAAGGGCCAGCTATACAGTATAGTGGCCACTAGGGGCAGCAGAGGGTTGGGGTGGGGAAGGGAAGGCTATACTGTATAATGGGCACTAGAAGCAGCACAGGATGGGGACAGCGAGGGGGTCTCTATATTGTATAATGGTCACTAGGGGCAGCAGGGGGTGGGGGTGGGGAAGGGGCGGCTATGCTCTATAATGGGCACTAGAGGCAGCAGAGGTTGAGGGGTGGAAACACGTATACCATCTCACTAGTGTTTAGAGGTGGGTGAGGAGCCAGGTGCCGTGGCCAGTTTCGAAGGGACAGAGGAGGGTTAGAGCAAGCAGCAGGGTTCCCTTATTGCCTTCCGCACCCTGTCTGGGTCCTAAATGTTCCTCACAAATTTCACAGGGAGTCCATTCAAGCAGGTGAGGACAATATTGCTTGTGCCACTGAGTCCATCGAAAGAGAAGGTCAAGAGGTTGAAAGTGCAGGTGGTGATTTTGAAGGGGTTCTTGCTCTTGCGATTGAAGCCCCCAACGGGTATGCCATCATCCTTGCAGATGGCATTGATAGTGTCGACGGGCTCATGGATGAAGGTGTTGGTGTACTTCCAGATTACGCCCCGGTCCAACATCATCATTTTGCAGTAGGCTCTGTTGCTGGCAGCTTCGTTCTTGGGGTTGTTCACGTGCTCTTTCAGGAATCTGGTATTCAACCAATCCCATGGCTGCCCACTGGCCAGGGCCAGGCAGGCGACCAGCAGGACGAGGGGCAGCAGGACTGCGGGGCAGGGTCTCTTCAGAGCCATGGCAATGTCTGTCACTGGATCAACCTGCAGTGGGGGTAGGGAGAAGATGGATGGAGACAGCTGAGGGCAGGGCTCTATCTTCTCCATGGAACTCCATCCATTATCTCCTCTCACTCCCATGATCCCCTCCCACCCCACTTTGTTCCCAGAGCCCCTCCACATCCAATTATTCCTGCCCCATTCTGTGCCAGGTTTTGCACAGACCCTGACCAAGATCCGCCTTCTCATCCTCTAACCACTATTCATAGAACATATAATATCAAGGTTGGAAGGGACCTCAGGAGGTCATCTAGTCCCATCCCCTGCTCAAAGCAGGGCCAGTCCCCAACTAAATCATACCAGCCAGGGCTTTGTCAAGCCTGACCTTAAAAACCTCTAAGGATGGAGAGTCCACCATCTCCCTCAGTAACCCTTTCCAGTGCTTCATCACCCCCCAGTGAAAATGTTTTTCCTAATATCCAGTCTAAACCTCCCTCACTGCAACTTGAGACCATTGCTCCTTGTTCTGTCATCTGTTACCACTGAGAACAGTTTACATCCATCCTTTTTGGAACCCCCTTTCAGGTAGTTGAAAGCAGCTATCAAATCCCCCACTCATTCTTCTCTTCTGCAGACTAAACAATCCCAGTTCCCTCAGCCTCTCCTCATAAGTCATGTGCTCCAGCCCCCTAATCATTTTTGTTGCCCTCCACTGGACTCTTTCCAATTTTTCCACCCAGACCCATGGATAGATCCCAGGTGTCCTGAGTCTTAAAGGCAGGCCGATATTGCCCTGCCCCTGTGCCATGTGTAACTCACCCCCAACTTAGTCCAGTCGCCCCCTGCCCCAGCCTTGTTCTGTATCCAACACTTCAAACTTTTGTTTGCTGTGTAGATGCATCCTGAGTCCTGACCTACTGGCACCCCATACCTGTCATCAGAGAGATGAATCCTGGTGTCTGCCGAGCTGAACCTCACCTTGATCCTTCCTCCCATCTTGGCGTCTGTTATATAGAGCTCAACCAAACATGGAGGGGGAGGAGTTGGAAGAGGAAGTCTAATAAGCAATTGGATTAGCATAATTTCCTGACAGCTGGCAATTAAAATCAGTGGCCCAGCAGGCAGGGCATGGGTGAAGAACAAACAGCATGTGTTCTCTCAGAGAGGCGGATTCCACAAAAACATCTAAAGGTTTGTCTACTTAGCAAGCAAAGGTGTGATTGTAGAGCAGGTGGACGAAGACATTCCAGCTTTAATTGTTACTGTGGGTAAGGCTAGTGGGCGGCACAGACTTCACTGCAGGATAGCTGCTCCAATTCCAGCTCACCAGCTACCTGGAGTACCAGCTCTGGTTGCCAGCCTGTGCTAAACCTGTGCTTCTTTGTTTCCACTGTTATTGTTACTCATGTTAGCTAGAATAAAACTAATGTAGGAACGCCCACCCCTGCTGCAATCACCCTTTTGTTCGCTGTGTAGACGCACCCCGAGTCCTGACCCACTGGCACCTTCCTCATCCAAGCCTAGCTCAGAAACTCACCCCAGTCCTGGGCTGCAGCCCTCTGCTAGCCCAGCTCTGGATTCTGTTGTAGTCATTCAGATGGAAAACATGGGCCCAAAGCGTCAAAGCTGTTTATGTGCCTCTATCACTGGCCACCGTTAAGCAGATTTAAACACGGTTCAGGGTTTGGTATCCAGCCTGCTCAGTCCCATGGTAAACACACCATTAAAAGTCCTTAAAGAGATAGAAAAAGAGTCACACTCAATTCTTTATATTTCAGATGTTTTAAGTAAGGCTTTCATTTTAAAAGCCTCCCCTTCTTCCATCTCCCTTCAGCTGCATAGTTTTAGAAGGAACGTTCCCACCCCCACCCCAAAGTCTCCGAAGTGGTGAAGATGGTAAGAATGTCCTTCTAGGAAAAAGGAAAGAAGTTAGCTGAGATGGGCCGGAGCAGCTGCTGCTACAGTTCTTTTTTTCAGAAGACAACACAAGACAAACACACACAACAGGACAAAAGGGAATTGCAAAGAGAGAAAATGGAGCTTCTGTCTCTAGTGTTGGATCTCCTTTGTAGCCGCACCACTGAAGAAACACAGAGCTGGCATCACGGTCTGATCAGTCTCTCAGAGACCTGGCAGGCTGGTACCCGCATCTGGTTCTGTAGGACACAGGCTCACAACCGTGTTGTGAAATATCCAGTCTTGGCTGGCTAAGTCAGACTATTATTAGATAGAAAGACAAAGGAGAGGGGTAGGAAAGACAAGAACTAAGGCAGAGAACAAAAAGAACACATGATGTGGGGGAGACAAAATCTCATCTCGCAGGTGTGGCTGGGACTTAGACGGAACTGGTTGAGGTGGGTGGTCATGTCATCTGGGTCCCTCTCTATGTCTCCTGGTTTGGTCAAGATGTCTCTTGGGTTAGGATGAAGGAGGCCCAGAGGTGTCATGCTGGATTCCATGGTTCCAGGAGATGGCCAGGGTGGCAGCCATGATGGTAAAGCTCACTGCTTCCCCTGCGTTCGATCAGTAATTGTTGCATTTTCTTCCTCTCCTCCCTCAATTTATCTCCCAAACTGGCCTTTTTCAAGGACCTCAAAGGGAGGGATGGGTGGACCAGCCCCTCATCATTGTTTTGGTCACCATTTAGGCCTAATTTATGACACACTAGTTTTGATCCATTGATTTTTGGTCCCACACTTTTCGTGTTTGATCTTAACACAGGGTCTTGAATTATATTGGGAGGCCATTGTGTTTAGACTAACACGGTCTTTCGGTCACAATTTGTACCTTTCCCAATCTACTCTTATTGTTCTATGTGACTGGACATTTCATCAATTTTTGCTCTTCACAGCTGATTTTATAATCAGGGTAAATTTAAAGGCCCATTTACCCTGTTTCTTCCACACACAGCTCTGCCAGTACCCCTCAGTCCTGACTTGCAGCCTCCCTGGAAAGTGCCTAAGGGTATTGGATGCCATGAAAATAAGAGAAACCGGGTGTCTACATTGCTTTGGTGAATTGCTGGTGTCAGTAAAGGAAGACAGGAAATTAGACTACACCACTGGATCAAAAGCCCCTAGCACAAATTAATTGTGACCACAGCAAGACTTGAACTCACACGACCCAATTGCCAGAACGAGCGTTTGAACCACTGAGTAATGGAACTGAAAACATCTGTTGTTGGCAGAATATCACAACAGGTGATGGGCTGATGTACATTGCACATGCTGACATCTAAGTGATGCATTATTCTTTCTCTGCAGGATAAGAATGATTCTCTGAAGGAAGAAGAACCCCCACTGGATGTCTGCTCTTTTTATGAGGGGCAGAAATGTTCCTGTGGAATTTTAATAACGAAAGGAGAGTGAGATGGGCAAGGACACAGTGGAAGAGATGGACAGATGAGCAGAGTAAATTACATCTTCTTGGGACCAAAGGACATTCAAAGCGATGCACTAAGGGAAACAAGACCGAGACACACCACATGAAGCAACAAGGGGCACGGCCAAAGCTCTGACTCACACAAGCAAGAAGCACAACTGCATACAACACAAACTCACCGCAAAAAGATCTAAACAGGCAAAAAGCACATACGCACAAAACACACACACAAGAAATATAACATGAGACACACAAGACTTCCACAAACAAGGGATTCAAATACACAATATACGAACAAACAGAAGGCAAAACATGAAACATGCAAGACTGACTCACACAAATACACAGATGAGCCCATACACGGAAAGATGTCTCACACACAGACACAGACACAGACACACACACACACACACACACAGAGTTTTGTGATTTCCTTATTGTTCACTGATTACAAGTAGAAAGGGGCTTACACTGGTAAAGCTTATTGCCTTCAGTAGAAAGGAATCAGCTGTACTGGTATAAAACCTGATTTTACTATTATATCTGAATCCACAGTAATAGAAGTACTGGCATGATAGTAAAATTGGTACAGATATTGCTCTCTGTTTATCCATCCCCAAACATCCCCCCCCCTCCCTCCCTCTCTCCCTGTCTTTCTCTCTCCACCAGTCCCTCCCTGTACACACCCATATTCCTCTTCATCTAGTAACATTTTTCCCCATCCCACTGTAGGAGTCTCTGATGACTAGTAATTACTCTTGGCCCATGGAAAGTTGTTATTGTCATGAGAATTCCTGGCAGGTAGTTCGGATTGCACGGCCAAACTAGGGAAGAGGCCCAGGTATAATTAACATATAGATTGGGAGTCAAAGGCCCATCTTTCCTTGCATTCTTAAAAGCTTCCAAACTAGCTAATATCCTAGTTTCACTAAGGAGGTCATGTTCCACGTTGAGCCAATAATTCTTCTATTTGGAGGAAGTAACCAGGGGCACATCCATTTTAGACTTAGTTCTGACCAATGGGGGAGAACTGATTGCAAATGTGAAAGTGGAAGGCAATGTGGGTGAAAGTGATCACGAAAAGGTAGATTTCATGGTTCTCAGGAAAGGAAGGAGTGAGATAAGACCATGGAAACTTGGACAACTGGTAGGTAAAGTACCATGGGAAGAAATTTGAAGAGATACAGGATTTCAGAAGAGCTGGCAGTTTCTCAAAGAAACAAACTATCCCAGTGTGAAGGAATGCTAGGAAGAATAGTAACTGGCCAATATGGCTCCATTGGGAGCTCTTTAATGAACTGAAAATCAAAAAAAGAATCCTATAAAATAGCAGAAAAATGAATGAATTGCTAAGGCGTACAAAAGAATAGCTCAGGCATGTAGGGACAAAATCTGAAATGCTCAGGTACAAAATAAGTTACATCTAGCAAGGGACATAAAAGGCAGTAAGAAGAGGTTCTTTAAATAACTAGGAGCAAGCAAAAAATGAATGAAATTGTAGATCCTCCACTTATCAGGGAAGGAGAGCTAATAACTGATGACATCAAAAAGGCAGAGGTGTTTAATCCCTATTTGCTTCACTTTTCATTAGAATGGTTAATGGTGATCAGATACTCAACTCAATTAATATTAAAAAGAAGGAGAAAGGAACACAAGCCCAAATGGGGAAAAAACAGGTTAAAGAATATTTTGGTAAGTTACAGATATTAAATTTGGCAGGGCCTGATTAAATTAATCCTAGAGTACTTAAGGAACCAGCTGAAGCTATCTCAGAACTGTTAGCAAGGATCTGCAATAACTCATGAAGGAAGGGGGAGGTCCCAGAGCACTGGAGAATGGAAAACATAGTAACTAACGTTTTTTAAAAAGGGAACAAAGAGAACCCAGTCAGTCTAACTTTGATTCCTGGAAAGAGTCTGGAACAAATCGTTAAACAATCAGTTTGTAAGCACTTAGAGCATAGTAGAGTTTAAAGGAATAGCCAGCATGGATTGGTCAAAAACAAATCATGCCAAACCAGCCTAATCTCCTTCTTTGACCAAGACTACTGCCCAAGTGGAAGCATAATATATCTTGACATTAATAAGGATTTTGTCACAGTCCCACATGCCTTTCTCATAAGCAAACTAGGGAATTATGGTATAAATCAAATTAATATGAGGTGGGTGAAAAACTCGTCGAAAGACTGTACTCAAAGAGTAGTTATCAATGGTTCACTGTCACACTGGGTCCTGCAGGGGTCAGTCCTGGGTCTGCTACTACGCAATATGTTTACTAATGACCTGGGTAATGGAGTGGAGAGTATCCTTATAAAATTTGCAGATTACACGAAGATGAGAGGGGTTGAAGTACTTCTAATTCAAAACAACCTGGACAAATTGGAGAATTGGCCTGAAATCAATGAGATGAAATTCAATAGAGACAAGTTCAAGTGTGATACCATGTCCATTGTGCCAAAAGTGTCTGTATCTGGGGCATCCAGAACAGCCCATTGTGCACTCATGGTGCTGAATAGGGTACTGGCTGGATGGTTGCTCTTTTCACCTTGTGCTCCCTTGAGGTCTTCTCAAGCTGAATGGCACTGACCCAGAGGTCACTGACTGGCTCAAGACTAAAGAGTCTGGAAGCAATGAAAATTAGGGGACACTAAGCATCTACATCTCTTTGGTGATTTGAAGATTGCAGGTAGCACGCACACTGTGGTGTGGTGCAGTTTACAACAAATACATTAACTCAGTATAAAAGCTGGACATCAGAGACAAATACAGGGTAGGTAATAGGTAAAAAAAATAGCTGAAGGTTTAAAGCTGAAGTGCAAGAAGCCTACAGGGTTGGGCCTGCTGGATATTTAGCTTAGCCAAATTAGGCTTTAGGCTTTCAGATTAATTGATTATATTACAAAGATATATTAGTGACTAATAAATTTGCTGAGCTTGTGTCTACATTTGTATGCTGATGTTTTGAAAAATGACATGAAAAATGAATTTGGATAATGTACCTAGGAAAGCTCAGTAGGCACCACAAGATGGCCACTGGTAACCGAAATGTTAGAGACTTCCTTAAGGAAGCACATTTTACTATTGTGATAAGGTGATGTAAATGTTAATAAGTTGAAAGAAGAACTATCCGAGTGGCCTATCAGGTGAAGAGTCCCCCAGTGATATCAGGGACACACTCCTAAAGATGGACAGGACAGGAGGGGTTTAATCCTCAAGCATATTAATGAGCTTTGGTGGGTGTACATATAACAGGCAGATGGATGCAGGTCATCAATTCCTGAAAGTCATCTTTTCCTGACCCTCACCTGGAGCCAGCCACCACATTTCAGGATTCCTCATGGATATGTGAGTATGAAAGACTTTGATATACTAGTGTTGGACATTTTGTGATTTCTAACCTTTGCAGTCTCTGTGACAGTTATATAAACTGGAGTTTCTAAGTGATAAGACTTTTAATAAGAGTACATCTGATTAAATGTGCTCAGTGTTTCTCACATGCTTCTCAAGTCTCCAATAGTAATGCTAGCCCACGTGGTGGTGTTCACCCTAATGTTCTAAATCCTGGCGTAGCCATGGAGCCTGGACTTTTGTCTAATGCTAGAGTTTAAAAGGGGTTATCAGTATTGTTCAATACCATAACCAATAAAGGCTACAACAGCAAGAAAGGAGCACCACAATGACTTGCACTCACAATTAAAAAAACTACTTAACTATGACTTTAAGCATTGAATTAGCAATGATAAAGGCTGATGTAATGATACATATGACAAATCCTGGCATGTAAGTGATACCTTATTCTTTTCCTGCAGTATAAGAGTAATTATCTGAAGGAAAAAGAAATCCCATTGGATGTCATTGGGTGTCTGCCCTATTTTTGATGGATGGAAGTGTGCCCTTGGAATTTTAAAAAATGAAAGAGAGAGAGATGGGGAAAGACAAACTAAGAGGGAGAGAGAGAGAGAGAGAGAGAGAGAGGACTTGAGATTTCATAGGGAACAAGTTGTGTTGGAAGTTGGGTTGAAGTTTTGACTTGCTCTCCCATTGGCTCTAGGCAAGGGAAGGAAGATGATATGTGGAAAGAGACACTCAGAGAAATGCACTCGGATACACACACAAGACACAAAGGAAATAATATTGGAGACCAAAAACACTCTGAATGATACAAGTGAGAGGCACAACCGCACAAAACACAAACACAATGACAACAGATACAAACACACACAAGCTGGAAGAGGAGACACGCAAAATGCACCCAACCCAGAAAACACAGACACACACAAGAAACATCCCATGAGACACACAAGACTCACATAAGCAGGGGATTTAACTGCATAAAACACACATACGAGGCAAAACATGAAACACACAAGACTCACACTAACACACACAACACAAACACACAGACAAGCCCAAGCATGAGACATGGAAACAAATGCAAACATTTTTGATTTTCCTTTTTGGCATGTGAATACTAGTAGAAAGGTGCTTATATGGATATAGCTTGTTGCCATCAACAGAAAGGGGTATGTTATACTGGTATAATGTCTGTTTATGTTGGTATATCTGAATCCAGGGGCTGCAAGAGAATAATAGCTAAATCAATATAAAAACTACTCTCTGTTTATCCATCTCCATACACAATCATCTGTCTCTCTATCCATTTATCCCTGCAAACATTCATCTCTCTCTCTCTCTCCATCCATCTATCTCTGTACACACTCTTCTCTTTCTCTCTCTCTACTTATACTTGTGTCCATCCCATAGAATGAGTCTCTGAAGATTGGAATAAGCTACAAGAGCGTGGGATGTTGTTTTTGCCTCGAGCGTTCCTGGCATGTAGGCTGATGGAGCCGCCAAATTGGGGTTGAGGCCACCAGGTATAATTACTATGCAGAATGAGAGCCTTGAGTCCATATTTCCTTGTATTTCAAAAAGCTCCAGAAGTAGCTAATGTCCTAATTTTGTTTAGGAGTCACGGGGGTCCCTGTTCAGCTGGTATCTCTTCTATATGTAGTAAGTAATCAGGAGCACAGCCATTGTAGACTTGATTCTGACCAACAGAGGGGACTTTGTTGTGAATGTGAAGGTGGAAGGCAATATGAGTGAAGGTGATCATGAAGTTATAGATGATTTTAAGAAAAGGAAGGAGTGAGAACAGCCGAATAAGGACAACAGACATCAGAAAAGCCGACTTTAACAAACTCAGAGAACTAATAGGTAGCATCCCATGGGAAAAAAATAAAAGGAATAAATAAAGGAGTTCCGGAGAGCGGGACATTTTTCAAGGAAACAATATAAAGGGTAAAGCCACAAACTATCCCAAGGCAAAAGAATGTTAGGAAGAATATTAAAAGGCCAATATTGCTCCATCAGAAGCTCTTTAATGACCTGAAAATCAACAAGGATTCCTAGAAATGTGGAAACATGGATGAATTGCTAAGGAGGAGTACAAAAGAATAGCAGAAGCATGTCGTGACAAAATCCGAAAAGCTAAGACAGAAAATGAGTCACATCTGGCAAGGGACATAAAACGTAATAAGGCAAGGTTCCAGAAATACATTAGGAACAAGAGAAAGAGGAAGACAATTGTAGATCCTCTGCTTAGTGGAGATGGAGAGCTAATAACTGATGACATCAAGAAGGCAGATATGTTTAATGTCTTTTTTGCTTGTCTTCACTAAAAAGGTTAATGGTGACCAGATACTGATTGCACTTAATTATTAACAACAAGGAGAAAGGAAGGCTAGCAAAACTAGGGAAAGAACAGGTTAAAGAATACTTAAGTAAGTTAGATATATACAAGCTGTTGAGGCCTGATGAAATTTGCCCTGGAGTACTTAAGGAATTAGCTGACGTAATCCTGAAATGATTAGCAACTATCTTCAAGAACTCCTAGAGGACGGGAGAGGTCCCAGAGGACTGGAGATGAGCAAACATGGTATCTGCCTTTAAAAAAGGAGCAAAGAGGACTCACTTCGATACCCGGAAAGGTAGTGGAACAAATTCTTAAATAATCAGTTTATAAGCACTAAAGGATAATAGGGTTATAAAGAATAGCCCACATGGATTTGTCAAGAACAAACCATACCAAACCAACCTAATTTCCTTCTTTGACAGAATTACTGAGCTACTGGATAGGGTGGAAGTAGCCGGCATGATATATCTTTATTTTAGTAAGTCTTCTGACACAGTCTCACATGACTTTCTCATAAACAAACTAGGAAAATGTGCTCTGGATGAAATTTCAATAAGGTGGGTGCACAGCTGGTTGAAAGATCATATTCAAAGAGTAGTTACCAATGATTTGCTGGTGTATCTAATGGGATCCTGCAGAGTTTAGTCCTGGGTCTGGTGTTATTCAATATTTTAATGAATGACCATGGTAATGGAGTGGAGAGTATGCTTATAACATTTACGTATGACACCAAGCTTGGAGGGGTTGCAAGCACTTTGGGGGACAGGATTAGAATTCAAAATAACCTTGACAAAAATGGAGAATTGGTCTGAAATCAATAAGATGAAATTTAATAAAGACAAGTGCAAAGTACTTTCCTTAAGGAGGAAAAATCAAATGCACAACTACAAAATGGGGAATAACTAGCTGGGTGTAAATACTGTTGAAGAAGATCTGAGGGTTATAGTAGATAATTAACTGAATATGAGTCAACAACGTTTTGCAGTTGCATAAAAGGCTAATATTCTGGGCACCACATTTTAAGAAAGATGTGGATAAATTGAAAAGAGTTCAGAGGAGAACAGCAAAAAGGGATAAAAGATTTAGAAAAGTTGAGCTATGAAGAAAGGTTAAAATGAATGGGCTTGTTCAGCCTTGAGGGAAGAAGACTAAAGGGGGACCTTCTAACTCTAAAGGTAGTTAAGCTGCGGAAGAGAGGTTGAGGATTCCATGTCATTGGAGGATTATAAGAAATAGTTGGACAAACACCTGTCAGGGATGGTCTAAGTTTCTTGGCCCTGTCTCAGCACAAGGGGCTGGATCTACTGAGCTCTCACTTGTCAATGATGGAGAATCCATGACAACCCTTTGTAAAATGTTCCAATGGTTCATTACCTTCTCTGTTATACATTTATACCTTATTTCCCTTATATGTGTCTTATTTGTCTAGCTTCAACTTCTGGTCATTGGAACGAGTTAGACCTTTGTCTGCTAGATTGAAGAACCCTTTTTCAATATTTTTCCCCATGTTGGTAATTATAAACTGTGATCAAGCACCCTTTCACCTTTTGTTAAGCTAACTAAATTAAGCACCTTGAGTCTATCACTATTGGTATGTTTTCTATCTCTTTAATCATTCTCATGGTTCTTCTTTGATCCTTCTCCAATTTATAAACCTCCTTCTTGAATTGTGAGCACTAGAACTGGACACAGAGTTCAAGAAGCAATTGCACCAGTGCCAAATACAGAGGTAAAATAACCTCTCTGCTCCTATTTGAGATTCCCATGTTTCTGCATCCCAGGATCTCATTAGCCCCTTTGGCCATAACATCGCACAGGGAGTTCATGTTCAGCTGATTATCCACCACGACCCCCACTTCTTAGCACTCCCATTGTTCTACTAGGGCAGAGTAGTGGAATATTAATGACTTTTGGTTGTCTTGCTTCCAGGCAGGGTTTGGGAGATACATAACCAGTCCTTGTGAGGAAATAGCTGATTCAGTGCTGTGATCCTAGGATCCCTTGGTGCTAATGTGTCAAGGCCACAGGGATTGCCTAGTGTTTTACAGGGATCTTGTGGGTCAGACAGTTAGTAATAGCTTACTGAAGGGTGTATGTGATGTCTCTACTGAGAGCCAGTAGCCCATTGGCTGTCATAATCACTGTGAAATGTGTGTACAGCTAATATTTAAGGAGTTGTGTAGCTATACGAAAATTATATTCTTAAGAGCTTGGCATTAAGGCAGGTCACCTGGAGGTGATATACTGTGGGCATGTTCCTTTCATTGGGATGAGGTTAAAGTTGGCCAGTGCATGGATGATGATAGAATCATAGAATCGTAAGAATGGAAGGGACCTTGAGAAGTCATGTAGTCCAGTCTCCTGCACTCATGGAACTTATTAACTTTGTGATGTAAGGTTATGGATCTGAAATGGATGAATGCGATTAGGTTTAGTGTTAGGATGAGGGTAAAGTTGAGCAGTGGAGGGATGGGGTTAGGGTTGGACAGAAGGGGAGAGGAATTTGCTCTGCATAACACAGGACTGTAGCCTTCTGGTTCAAGGAAATTCCATGGGAATGTGTTTAAGTCCATCCCCCCCCCCAAAGCCAGGCTCTCCAGGAGAAGCATCCAGATGGTGAAGAGCCACCTGCTCTCGTACCTGTTTCAGCCCCTTAACCCTACTCCCTCCCTCCAGAGCTGGGAGAGCACCCAGAAGTCCTGCCGTCCAGGTCATCTTCTACCCACTGACCTCTCCTCTACCTGCACAGGCACTGGTCCCTAGCCCCTGCTTTCTCTACCTTTCTCCCAGTGAATAGGGTCTGGTATCTAAAGCAGCAGGACAAGAAGTTCTGGTTTATGTGGGTGAGGACAGCACCTGCCCCCTCACAGCTTTACAATGGTGGATGAGAGAGTTGTCTTGTGAAATCTCAGCTTCATAGTGGAGCTGGCTCTAGGGTGACCAGGTGTCCACTTTTTGACCAGAACTCCTGGGGATCCAGTCAGCACCGCTGACCAGGCCATTAAAAGTCTGGTAGGCAGTGCTGTGGTGCTAAGGCAGGCTAGTCCCCACCTGTCCTGGGGCACCATGATGTGCTCCAGAAGCAGCCAGCAGGTCCGGCTCGTAGGCAGGGGGTGCCATTGGGCTTCATGCACTCTCTCCGCCCCAAGCACCCACTCCGCACTGGACCTGACCAGTGGGAGCTGGGGGAGAGGGGCGGTGTCGATGGGCAAGAGTAGCGCGCTCTGTGGAGCCTCTGGCCTCCCTTGCCTAGGAGTTGGACCTGCTGGCCACTCCTGGGATGCAGTGCGGTGCCCCAGGACAAGCAGGCAGCCTGTCTTAGCCCCGCTGCGCTGCTGACCAGGAGCCGCCCAAGATAAGTCCATACCCCAACCCTGAGCCTCAAACCCTGCACCCTAAACCCCTCATCCCTGGCCCCATCCCAGAGTCCACACCCCCAGCCCAGAGTCTGAATCCTCTTATGCCCCTCAACCTCCAGCCCTGAATCCCCCCAATCCCAGAGCTCCCTCCTGCACCCCAGAGTCCTTACCTCCAGCCCAGGGTCATCACCCCTCTGCATTTCAACCCCTTGCCCCAGCCCAGATCCCCTTCTAACACCCTGAATCACACAAACAGAGCCCTCACCCGCTCCCACACCCAAAGTCCCTGACTCAGCCCAGGGTCTGCTCCTACACCTTGAACGCCTCATTTCTGGCCCCACTCTGGAGCCTGCACCCCCATTTAGAACCTTCACCCTCTCCTGCACCTCAACCCACTGCACCAGCCCAGTGAAAGTGAGTGAGGGTCTGGGACAGAAAGCCATCGAGGGAGGGATAATGTAATAAGTGGGGGGCAGGGCCTCAAGGAAGGGGTGGGGCTAGGGTGTTCAGTTTTGTGCCCATAGAAAGTTGGCAACCCTAGTTTGCTCAGCTGCCACCTGCCCCCTGGACTATGACTTGCTGAGTCCATCCCTTTGGCTCTGCCTTGGCAGCCTTGTGCATGGCTGGGATGATGGTTTTGGCCTGGAGGTGTCAGGGCTCTGAACTGCCAAGCCCAGAGGTGCTAGGGATCTGCATCTCCAGGCCCAGAAGTGTTGGGGGTCTGAACTGCCAGGCCCAGAGGTGCTGGGGCTCTGAACTGCCAGGCCCAGAGGTGTTAGGGCTCTAAACTGTCAGGCCCAGAGGTGTCGGGGGTCTGAACTGCCAAGTCCAGAGATGCCGGGGCTCTGAACTGCAGGGCTCAGAGGTGCTGAGGCTCTGAACTGAAGGGCTCAGAGGTCCGGGGCTCTGAACTGCAGGACTCAGAGGTGCTGGGGCTCTCAACTGCAAAGCCCAGAGGGGCCAAGGCTCTGAACTGCAAAGCCTGGAGGTCCTAGGGCTACTGTAAAGCTTGGAGGTGCCAGGGCTCAGGCCTGGCAAGCCCTGGTGTTTCCGGCACAGAGTGCCCGAGGGTGGCAACTGTTGGGTCCGTTGCCCGGTGTGCTTCGCAACCAATTAAACACACTAGGGTGGAGAAGTAACCAAATTTTATTTGAGCTTAAATAAGATGTCTGGAGCCACGCAGGACTCAGATCAAGCGCGCGAAACAAACAGCTTACCTAACTATTTATACTAGAACCAAAACGGATACATATTATGACATGATCTGTCACTCACACAGTCCCCACCCAAGGCTAAGTCTGCCTAGCAACAGTCAAGTTTCCCTCTCAAAGGCTAAATCTACCCAGCAACTGAGGGAGTAGGAGTAGCCCCTCCCAACAAAGGCAACCTGAGGTCAAACATGGAGGAGTAAAACTCAAAATGGAGGAGCTGGTGCACTATGGCTCAGAACAAGAGGACTTCATCGGCTCTCATGGCCTTCCATTCTCCCGAATTACCTGGGTTGTACCGTGTGTCCCCAACACTGGTACAAATTAAGCACTGAGCAAAGTTTGCAACAATAAAGCCATGGAAGACATTCAGCTGTCTTCTGCTTAGAAGGCCACATTCAACCTAGATCATATTTCTGTTTTCTTTCTTAAGTATCAGACTTACTTTCTTGTTCGGGTGGTGCAGTAGTAACAGCATCATGCAGTGTTACTGAGTTGCTATTGTGAGAGGAACCTTGAAATGGCCTGGCTTTTCTGAGCTGTGGTTCCCAGCTTTAGCGCTGCATCTATCTGAACATTCACCAGCTGCTGCTTCAAGTACAAAGGCAGTTTGGGTGTGATTTGAACATGACATCGAATGAGTAACTCCCATTGGAACGCCTGAGAGAGTTTAAATCTTGTATTCAGGCTGAGCACAGAGGGCTGAGATAGAGAGATGGGTTCATAGGAGTACAGACAGAAAGAAAACTCATCAATGTAATTTGCAATCTCAATATGTTGTTCTAATAACCTGACTGTGTGTGTGTGTGTGTTCACCCTCTGGTAACTGGCTTTAGCAATCCCTACAGCTGACTATTTAGGCACAGCTCAAGTCATTGCTCTCCTTTTAGCTGCTGTGGAGGGAGCATTGGTTGTTGGTGCTGAAATTCCCTGCTGTCAGCACAGAACGTGTTTGTGTTTGTAGAGGCCCAGACTGTGAGATGTGAATGGTTTGGAAATTTGTTACATGCACTCACACACAGAAAAGGTCTCATCCTCTCCAGCAGGAGGCAGTAGGGACACACACACACACACACACACACACACACACAGCATTCTCCAGCTGGGGTGACACGGACACACACACCAGGTACCGTTCCCACACCTGCTCCCCAGAAGGTGCAGACATGTTCTATTCTAATACCCTGTCAAAGTGATCCTAGGGCATTGTACCTTGCTCTGATGTTGTGAGCCATGGGGTACGCCCCCAATAGCTCTTTGCACTTCCCAGGATAGGGGCTGGGCTATGAGGGAGGCAGGACAGTGGGGCTGACATGCAAAACACAAGCTAATACACAAAGCATCACTAGAGTGACTGAGTCACTTGTGCAGGGCTGGCTCCAGGCCAAGGGGAAGGGGCGGGACGTTGGGCTCTTCAGCGGCAATTGGGCAGCGGGTCCCTTGGTCCCTCTTGGAGGGAAGGACCTGCTGCCGAATTGCCACAGAAGAAGAAAGCGGCGCAGTGAAGCTGCCGCTGATCGTGATCGTGGCTTCTTTTTTTTTTTTCACCACTTGAGGCGGCAAAAACCCTGGAGCCAGCCCTTCACTTGTGGCAGGTCTATAGTGAAGATAAACTTTGGGTGGGGTCTTGGCATCCTAGAGATTAATTCTGTGATGCTCCTTGGTACAAAACTCCCCTAGCAGTACAACCAGGGAAGGCCCCAGCAAGATGTAAACTCATGATCCCTGTTTTATACAACCAGGGAGCTGCTAAACACACGGACAATCACTGTCCTCAAATGCACACAGCCTCAGCACTCTCTCTCTATGGCAAATCCTCCGGGAGCAAGGCGCTGCCATGTATCATCAATGGAAATATTTTTTTGATGGTTTCTAGGTGTATGGGAAAATGACATTCACTGACTTCTACCGATAAAAATCAAGCCTAAGTATAGTTTCAGGGGTCGGGTTGGTAGGGAGTCCATATGAATAGATAGCTAGAAAGATAGATGAGTGTAGGTTTAAAGGGTGGGGTAGGCAGCGTGTTTGTACAGATAGATATGATAGCTAGGGGAGGGATACACAGAGGGGTGTGAATAAACTGATAAGCAGAGTGGTGTGTGCATGGAGATAGCTCAGTCATCTCCAAACTTTTTTGTCTGTGGCCCCCGCCCATTACCTGGTCCATGCCCCCGCAGGAGTCGTGGTCACGAGCCAGGGCTGACAGTAGGGCCATGGTTGGGAGTAGGGCTGGTGCTGAATCTGAGGCCTTGGCTGCGAGGAGGGCCACAGCTGGAGCAGGGGGCCATGGCTGGCAGCAGGGGGCCATGGTTGGGGCTGGGAGCCAGTGGCTATGTTTGGGAGCAGAGGTGTGGCTGGGAGTGGGGGTGGTGCTCCCTCCCAGCCCACCAGAGTGCAGCCCAAGGCCCCGCTGCGCCCCCCTGAATGTTCCTCCGTGTTTCCCCACAGTTTGGGGACCACTGGGATAGATAGATGTCATTGAGTATATGTGTGTGAGAGAGAGAGACAGAGAAAGCACAGGCATGAGGATAACTCTTTAACTTGGTGGGTAGAGATTGTGACCCAAGAGCCCTCCTGCTCCAATGACTCCTTCATTATTTAATCCAAAGTGGCACAGCTTCAAGCGGAGAGACTGAGGCAATCCCATGTTAGACTAGCCCATGGCCCAGCAGGCTACAAAATTACCCAAACTGTGACCACAACTGTCAAAAGTATGTAAAAGTACATCAGATTGCACAAAAGCCTACAATAACAAATGTTGATGAAAAAAGGTAGGGGAAGTTACTTTCAATAAAGAATCTTACAAACTAGAGAACTAGATATTAAATTAGTCAAAACAGAAAAGGGTCAGATTATTATAATTCAAGGACTCTGTTGAAACCATGCTTAGGAAAAACAGAACATGTGACACTGGAAATTAATTAACCAGAATGGTTGCGTTGGATGCTAGGCCTAATTAGGAGACCAGCTAATGAGGGGATGGGCTATACCACCCCTCCCTCCCTTTGTGGGTCTTTCAAGAGAGTTTGAGGGGAAAGGATGGAAGAACAGACAGAGGCTACAGGAGAGAGATTCACCATTGGGGCTGCCCCCTCACTGTCTCCTGGGACCCCAGGCCATCACCACGCTGCTCCTGAGAGATGTCCTCACCAGAAAGAGGGATCCAGAGGTCATTGCCATACCTAACAGCTCTCGCTGAGCCCCAAACACCACTTGGGATTAAACGAGATCAGGGTTTAACAACAGCAACCATGAGAACAGCTCCAACCCACCTCAACTAACTTCTTCTCTTTAGCCCCCAAGGTCCATTGTCACCATCTCTGATACCTTCTAAGAGATTATTGGACAAAGGGATTTTTCCTTCTAAAACTCTCTCCAGCTCCAGGGAAAGAGAACAAGTTAAAATGAAGCCTGGCTCAATTCTGTACGTTTCAAAGGCTTTAACTGTTTTCCCTTCTTTTCTGTATCATGGAATTGTAGGACTGGGAGAGACCTCGAGAGGTCTTCTAGTCCAGTCCCCTGCACTCACAGCAGGTTAGTAACAGGTGAAAAGAACTTTGAATGGAGCATTTACTAGGGCACTCAGTAGGCTGAGGTCTCTGGATACCAAACCCAGGAACTTGTTTAACAGCAATAGGGTTTTGTTAACACCTTTGGCTTATATATTCCAGCTAAATTAGCACCACACTGGAGAGTAAACAGAACCCTGTTCAAATCTCTTCTCCCCATCAGCTGGAGGAGGATTTGAACAGGATCTTCCACATCCCAGGACAGTACCCTGACCACTGGGCTACAAGGTAGGTTTAGCTCCTGCACTTTTCCAGGTTCTTGCCAGAAACACATCTAACTCCAGGAGGAATGGGTGGCAACAGGGAAGGGTCCTCTTGTTGGGGGAGGAGGGTGGCAGTGGGGAGCTTACCTCCTTTACCAGCAACCACAGTCCCTTCCCTGGCATCACCCTGAAGCCCCATGAATCTGTCTGCGGCACAGAGACCTCGTGTGACACTCCCAGGAAAGAATCACATCACTGCTGGGAGGCAAGCCAGGGGAACCCAGCAGTCAAATGCTGTTGGCTTAGGGGTTATCACCCTGCTCTTGTAACCCAAGAATTGTGAGTTCATTTTTCTTGGTGTTCTTCAGTAAACAAATGAATTAAACGTCTATTTCATCCGTTTATCCCCTCCACCCCCGGCCAAGCCCTGAGCAAGGATTCTCNGAGATAGCTCAGTCATCTCCAAACTTTTTTGTCTGTGGCCCCCGCCCATTACCTGGTCCATGCCCCCGCAGGAGTCGTGGTCACGAGCCAGGGCTGACAGTAGGGCCATGGTTGGGAGTAGGGCTGGTGCTGAATCTGAGGCCTTGGCTGCGAGGAGGGCCACAGCTGGAGCAGGGGGCCATGGCTGGCAGCAGGGGGCCATGGTTGGGGCTGGGAGCCAGTGGCTATGTTTGGGAGCAGAGGTGTGGCTGGGAGTGGGGGTGGTGCTCCCTCCCAGCCCACCAGAGTGCAGCCCAAGGCCCCGCTGCGCCCCCCTGAATGTTCCTCCGTGTTTCCCCACAGTTTGGGGACCACTGGGATAGATAGATGTCATTGAGTATATGTGTGTGAGAGAGAGAGACAGAGAAAGCACAGGCATGAGGATAACTCTTTAACTTGGTGGGTAGAGATGTGACCCAAGAGCCCTCCTGCTCCAATGACTCCTTCATTATTTAATCCAAAGTGGCACAGCTTCAAGCGGAGAGACTGAGGCAATCCCATGTTAGACTAGCCCATGGCCCAGCAGGCTACAAAATTACCCAAACTGTGACCACAACTGTCAAAAGTATGTAAAAGTACATCAGATTGCACAAAAGCCTACAATAACAAATGTTGATGAAAAAAGGTAGGGGAAGTTACTTTCAATAAAGAATCTTACAAACTAGAGAACTAGATACTAAATTAGTCAAAACAGAAAAGGGTCAGATTATTATAATTCAAGGACTCTGTTGAAACCATGCTTAGGAAAAACAGAACATGTGACACTGGAAATTAATTAACCAGAATGGTTGCGTTGGATGCTAGGCCTAATTAGGAGACCAGCTAATGAGGGGATGGGCTATACCACCCCTCCCTCCCTTTGTGGGTCTTTCAAGAGAGTTTGAGGGGAAAGGATGGAAGAACAGACAGAGGCTACAGGAGAGAGATTCACCATTGGGGCTGCCCCCTCACTGTCTCCTGGGACCCCAGGCCATCACCACGCTGCTCCTGAGAGATGTCCTCACCAGAAAGAGGGATCCAGAGGGCATTGCCATACCTAACAGCTCTCGCTGAGCCCCAAACACCACTTGGGATGAAACGAGATCAGGGTTTAACAACAGCAACCATGAGAACAGCTCCAACCCACCTCAACTAACTTCTTCTCTTTAGCCCCCAAGGTCCATTGTCACCATCTCTGATACCTTCTAAGAGATTATTGGACAAAGGGATTTTTCCTTCTAAAACTCTCTCCAGCTCCAGGGAAAGAGAACAAGTTAAAATGAAGCCTGGCTCAATTCTGTACGTTTCAAAGGCTTTAACTGTTTTCCCTTCTTTTCTGTATCATGGAATTGTAGGACTGGGAGAGACCTCGAGAGGTCTTCTAGTCCAGTCCCCTGCACTCACAGCAGGTTAGTAACAGGTGAAAAGAACTTTGAATGGAGCATTTACTAGGGCACTCAGTAGGCTGAGGTCTCTGGATACCAAACCCAGGAACTTGTTTAACAGCAATAGGGTTTTGTTAACACCTTTGGCTTATATATTCCAGCTAAATTAGCACCACACTGGAGAGTAAACAGAACCCTGTTCAAATCTCTTCTCCCCATCAGCTGGAGGAGGATTTGAACAGGATCTTCCACATCCCAGGACAGTACCCTGACCACTGGGCTACAAGGTAGGTTTAGCTCCTGCACTTTTCCAGGTTCTTGCCAGAAACACATCTAACTCCAGGAGGAATGGGTGGCAACAGGGAAGGGTCCTCTTGTTGGGGGAGGAGGGTGGCAGTGGGGAGCTTACCTCCTTTACCAGCAACCACAGTCCCTTCCCTGGCATCACCCTGAAGCCCCATGAATCTGTCTGCGGCACAGAGACCTCGTGTGACACTCCCAGGAAAGAATCACATCACTGCTGGGAGGCAAGCCAGGGGAACCCAGCAGTCAAATGCTGTTGGCTTAGGGGTTATCACCCTGCTCTTGTAACCCAAGAATTGTGAGTTCATTTTTCTTGGTGTTCTTCAGTAAACAAATGAATTAAACGTCTATTTCATCCGTTTATCCCCTCCACCCCCGGCCAAGCCCTGAGCAAGGATTCTCGCCCAAATTGCTTTGTGATCCCTCCCACCAATAGCGACCAATGAATCAATTACTTTTCTATATTTATATTCCTACAGGGAGTTGGCCCAGGGGCTTTCCCGCATCTCCTGGGTGAGTAAAAATTGCCCCTACAAGGCAGAAGCTTGAATCTCTCCATTTTATATTTGAACCCAGCTCCTAGCAGCTTTTTGGTGTTGGAGCCCTGAGCTGTGATTTGCCTAAGGAGCTGATGATGAATTCCCACCAGCAGGAGGCGCTACAAATTTACCAACCATGCAAGGAGAGCACTGTGTAGTGACAATTAGATGTCATGTGCCAGCCACACTGCATTCATCCTGTGTGGCTAGTTGATCTAGGAGACATTATTATTCTCCTTTTGGGTCAGCATCATCCTGTGTTCAAATCCTGAAGGAGATGGCTTCTTAACCAATTGCACTCTCAAGACGACAGTTATCACTAAGGATAAGATTTTTTCACAGAGATCATGGAATCCATGACTTCCAGAGACTGCCGTGACATTTTAGCTGTAGCCTCTGGGCAGCGGGGCTGGAACTGTCAGCCAGAGGTGTCCCACTGCAGCTCCCTGCCACCACTGGGCAGACCCCACAGCTCCAAGTTGCTGCCAGCATCAAGAGGGACCCCATGCTCTCAGTGATTGTGGGTGGGTGGAACCTTGGATCCCCAGACACAGTGGGTGCTGAATTTTTGGTTATCACCAGTGACCTGTCCATGACTTTTACTAAAAATATCCCTGACAAAAATGTTATCTTCTTTATCGCAGATGACACAATTTCATCTAAAACCCATTTGAAAATCTCTCTGACCAAACAATCTTTTTTTTCATACCGCCAAATGTGAAGTCATGCATCCAGGAACAAAGAATGCAGCCCATACTGACGGGAAGGTGGGGACTCTACCTCAGGAAGCGGTGACCCTGGAAAAGATTGGCGGGGGTCATGGTGGATAATTAGCTAACCCAGTTCGCAGCACCGAGCGTGATGGTGTAGCCAAAAGGGCAAATATAATCCTTGGATGCATAAACAGTGGAATCTCCTGTAGGAGTCAAGATGTTATCTTACCTGTGTGTTTGGCAGTAAGCCAACCACTGCTCGGCTCCTGGGTCTAGTTCTGGTGTTCCTAACTCCTGTAACTTAGTGGTGAAGCCAGGAGGAATCTGATCTCTTCTGCATTGTTTATGTCATTAAGGCCACCCAGGATGTTCTTATTACCCATGTGAATGAGAAAACACTGCCTGGAACTGGGCTAAGTTCTCTCCCACTCAGTACCACCGTGGGGCAGAGATACTCACTCTGCACTCTGCCAGGAGGAAGCAGGTGGCAGTGAGGCTGGGATGCCTGACTGCAGAATGATTTTTCTGGGAGGAGTGACTCTGGCATGCTCGGAGAGCGGGCTGCAGGAATTGCAGGCAGAGGCTCTGCTGCTCCCTGCGGGGAGAAGGGAGGGAGGCCACGGCTGGCAGCTCTGCGGGCTCTCTCACATGGAGGGGCAGCTAAGCTGCTTTAACCCACCTCCCTGCGCCCCAGCTTTCTACCATCCCGACCCTGCTTTGGCGTGAGGGCCGCGCACTCTCTGCCTCACAGTCCTGCCTGCCCCAGCCCCCCTGCTAGAGCGAGAGCCCAGCATTCAACTCGCCAGCCCAGGCACAGGACGGACTCGTGAAGGCAAAGCAGGCAACACGCTCCCATTGCCCTGTTGCAATTGCACTTGGCCCTCTGCTGCTGCATGCCAGGGACTGGAGAGGAGAGCGCCCATTTCACTCTTTGAATCCTACCCCGCCCGCTGCCCCCCAGCCAAACCCAGATTGCGCCTTCTCCCCCCTCCACACCCAAACCCTGTCTGCTCCCCTTGCACTCCCCAGCCACCCAAACCCTGACAATGACCAAACCCAGTCTGCTTCCCTTCCCCACCTAAACCCAAACCCACTGACTTAGGCCTGGTCTGCTCCCCTTCCACTCCCCAACCAAACCAAACCCCCCACTGACCGAACCCAGTCTGCTTCCTTCCCTGCCGGCCACCTCGAAACCCAATTACCAAATCCTACTGACCCAAACTTGGTCTAGCTCCAAATCCTCCCTTCCCAGTCTCCCTTGCACCAGCCAACCCAATCCCCCACTCGGACCTCGAACCCAGTTGGCTTCCCCTTCCCCACCTAACCCGATCCCACAGTTATGACGGAGATCTGCCATTCTAATTTTTTGATAAAAACAACAAGGAGTCCGTGTGGCATCCATCTTAAAGACTAACAGCATTTATTTAGGCATAAGCTTTCCTGGGTAAAAAAGCCCACTTCTTCAGATGCATGTCAACAGGAGTGAAAGTTACAGATGACATTTACATGAAAGGAGAAGGGAGTTACCTCACAGTGACGGAGAACCAGTGTTGACAGGGCCAATTCAACAGTTGTGGATGTACGTGGTCCACTCCCAATAATTGATGAGGAAGGTGTCAATTCCAGGAGAGGCAAAGCTGCTTCTTGTAGTGAGCCAGCCACTCCCAGTCCCCTATTTCAAGCCCAAATTAATGGTGTTAAATTTGCAAATGAATTTTAGTTCTGCTGTTTCTCTTTGAAGTCTGTTTCTGAAGTTTTTTGTTCAAGAATAGTGACTTTTAAATCTGTTATTCCAGAATGTCCAGGAGACTATTGAAGTGTTCACCTACTGGCTTTTGTATGTTTACATTCCTGTGATGTCCGATTTGTGTCCATTCTATTCTTTTACGTAGGGACTGTCCGGTTTGGCCAATGTACTGGCAGAGGGGGCATTGCTGGCACATGATGGCATATATACATTAGTAGATGTGTTAGCAGGTGAATGAGCCCTTGATGGTGTGCTTTCATGTGGTTGGGTCCTCTGATAGCGTCGCCAGAGAGTAGATCTGGGGACAGAGTAGGCAACGAGGTTTTGCTACCAGGGATTGTTTCCTGTGTTGTGGATGTGTAGTTGCTGGCAGACTCCTTGTTGTTTTTGTGTTGGTATAGACTGGCACTAACGCGGCTACCCCCTGATACTTGACACCATGCAAGGCTCTAATTTTATAAATTTTATTAAATAACAATAATTGAGATAATTATAAAGGTAGAAATAAAATGGATTTTGCTATGAAGGAATGAATGAAGGGGAATTGTGACAGTGCGATATTGTCAATACAATGTTGATTTATTTTAAGATCCATGCTATGTTGTCCAAATGAAAACAATTAGCAATGTAAGTCTTCCTAATATCAGGTCCTTGCTCGAACAGCCGAGTTTTATTAAATATGTATACTACATGACTGGTAGTTCACAAAGAATAGTTACATTGCCATGAACTTGAATTACTTTATTGAAGCTGATCGGTTATAAGCATTGAGTTAAGCACTATTCATTTTACTTTTAAGTTTTGCATTTAATACCATGCAATCTCGGGGATGTCTGGGTTGAGGTATTGATTACGAGGTGGAAGTATTCATTAAGTGGCATACTCACGAATAAATATACAAAACGGAAGTGACAGTGTATTGTCTATAACATATGTGATTTATTTTAAGATCCATGCTATGTTGTGCAAAATGAAAACAATAGCAATGTAAACACTGTCAGGTTATTCATTTATTTTTATTAAATATGTAGACTAAATAATGAAATTAATAAATTTTCAAGCCAAACGTGTATTAATTATAATGAACAATCCCATATTATGCACTATTCATTTTTGAAAGTTTATAATAAGCAATGCTCGGGGATGGGTGGGTTGGGGGGGTGGAAGGTGGAAGTTTCGCCTAGGGCTCAAAATATCCTTGCACCGGCCCTGGGAGTGAGACCACAGAGGAAACCCCAGCTGCCAGACTCACTGCTCTAGGCATGTAGCTCTTATAGCCAGCATATGAGGTCCTGCATTTGAGTCCTTGATGGATGCAGGTTTTTTGCAAATTGCGGTGAGGAAGATGTAGGGAGACAGAGAGAGAGGAGCGGAGGGTTGTGGGCAAAGGAGCCCAGGGGGAGAGTGATTTAGAAAGTTCTGGAAGGATACTACTTTGGGGGTGCCAACAGAGTGGCAGAGCTGGAGGGGGTTCAGGATTGCAGTGTCAAGGGGCAATAGGAGTTCAGGTGCATTAGAGTTCAGCTGCTTTTTTGATGGCACCATCTTTTCAAACGCAACATTTCTCCCCTTCAATAAACGCTGTGGGAGTGGCTGATAGGTGAAGGATCTGACCCCATGCCACCTTAAACTACTCAGCTGCCCTGTTATGGGCACTACCTCCTACTCTTTGTCGCAACCCTAAATCTATGCTCAAACATGGCATGGCCAATTGTCGGTCAAAAGGTCACATCGGTGCCGTGTGCAACACCGTAGTGCCGTGTGCTACCTAATGGTGCAGTGTGCAACATTATTGTGCCTTGTGCCTATTCTTGAACCTTCTGTTTGGTCAGTTGTGGGTCAAGTTAGTGCCACGTGCAAAAAAAAGTAGGGTGTCGTGTGCAAAAGAATAGTGTGCTGGGTGCAGATCCTGTTTACGCAGAGAGCACCAGCTTGGAACCTGGAAGGTGAAGGAGCTAGGGACCAATCGGACGCCGACACGAGTAAGGGTCTTCAAATAAAACTATGTCCCGTGCCAAAAACTGCAGGAGTATCCACGTGTTAGCTGAAAGGCCTGATCACCCTTTCAGTCAGGGTCTCCTCCAGATTTTGCCAGCTTGTGTTGTGTCGTTTTTTGGATTATTTTCCCCTTAATTCGTCATGCCCTTGGTGTCTGTACTGCTGGTCAACTGTGCCTGGAGTGTGGTATGTGCATTGTAATTTCTGTAAATACTCTGTTTGCTTAGGCTCTTCTCCTTTTTTCCGCTCCCATACTTGGTACAAAGTTGTGTATACAGTATATGAGAGCCAAGTTGCTATACTGATTGCTATTGTGGTTAGTTGGTGTATTGTACAATATTCAGTTAATGTGTGTACAGTTTACTTAGTTTTGTGTATCTATTCTGGATTTTAGTGAGCGGTTAATCATAGATTGTTTGGTTTCCTGTTGTTGGACGTAAATAGGCTCTTTCAAGTTGTGTGTGTGTATTCTTGTTCTGATAGTATTGCTAGTTGGTAAAAGTGCTCCTCCCCAGCCCAAGTTGTAACTTATCCCTCATTAATAAACAGCCACATGGTTTGAATTTCAACCTGTCACGTTTTGATTTTCCTCTCTCAATTAAATATTCACTCGAACCTCATTGGTCTCGGACACTCTTGTCTCTGGTGATATATGGGGCAGTTATCATGGAGTTAGAGGCTTAGTGATCTGGAACTGCTCTGAGTGAAGTACAGACAGGACTCTAGTGCAACGGGTCTCCCTTCAGGGCAGCTGTCACCAGGACAAGAAACCTGCTCAGGTTCAGTGCTTCCTGGGTCTGAAGTCACAGCGTTTAGCACCCAGGTCACCCCATGAGCTCCATGCAACCAGTCCCCCCTGGATGGGATACCTGGGGAAGGCCCCCAAAGTGATCTGCCCCCCAACTTCACAGTCAGCAGTGACTCCCAACCAGCATGTGGTACTGAAGGCTTATTAGTTGTCGGGAACAAAGTGTAGAACAGAGCTTGTTAGCACAGAAACCAGGAACATTCAGTGAAGTCCCTCTTGGGGGATCCAGGGCCCTGGGCTCCCCACACCGACTCCCAAACCTGGAGACTACCCAGTTTCCAGCAGCCCAGGCTTTGTTTCTTTCCCAGGCAAATAGGTCACCTGGTCTCTTTGTTCACCAGCCCCTTCAGCTGACCCCTTGCAGAGGATGGGGCCTGGCCGTCAGTTGCCAGGATACAAAGTGGCAGCCCTTCTCTGTGCTCAGGCAGATAGGCCGCAGGCACACCATCCCTCTAGGGGTTTCTGCGATGATCACACATCTTTATTCCACCACCTAGATACTTGAGTAATACTGGAAACTGAGGCACACTCGGTATTCAGAGAGAACATTAAGAACATTCCCAGTCCATCACAGTGGGTTTCTCATTTGGGGTGTATCTGGTCAGCAGCTCAAACTACTGAGGAGTCCAGTACTGACAATGACTCAGTTTGATGCTCTTTCTCTTGGGGATTCATAGATTCATAGATTCATAGACTGTAGGACTGGAAGGGACCTCGAGAGGTCATCGAGTCCAGTCCGCTGCCCTCATGGCAGGACCAAATACTGCCTAGACCATCCCTGATAGACATCTATCTAACCTACTCTTAAATATCTTCCAGGGTTGGGAGATTCCACAACTTACTCCGAGGCCAATTTTATTCCAGTGGGTTTAACTACCCTGACATTTAGGAACTTTTTCCTAATGTCCAAACTTAAATCTCCCTTGCTGCACTTTTAAGCTCCATTGCTTTCTTGTTCTATTCCTTAGAAGGCTCAAGGTGAACAAAGTTTTCTCCCTCCTCCTGATTTGACACCCTATTTAGATACCTGAAAACTGCTAGCATGTCCCCTCTTCAGTTCTTCTCTTTTTCCAAAATTAAATAAACCCAATTCTTTCAGCCTTCCTTCATAGGTCATCGTTCTCAAGACCTTTAATCATTCTTGTTGCTCTTTCTCTGGACCCTCTCTCAATTTCTCCACATCTTTCTTGAAATGCGCTGCCCAGAACTGGACACAATATCCAGTTGGAGGCCTAACCAGCGCAGAGTAGAGCGCGAAGAATGACTTCCTCGTGTCTTGTTTACCAACAGCACCTGTTAATGCATCCCAGAATCATGTTTGCTTTTTTTGCAACAGTATCACACTGTTGACTCAGTTATTTAGCTTGTGGGCTCCACTATGACCCCTAGATCTTCTTTCTGCCTACTCCTTCCTAGACAGTCTTCCCATTCTGTATGTGTGAAACTGATTGTTCTTCCTAAGTGGAGTACTTTGCATTTGTCTTTATTGAACTTCACCCGGTTTACCTCAGACCATTTCTCCAATTTGTCCAGATCATTTTGAATTTTGACCCTGTCCTCCAAAGCAGTTGCAATCCCTCCCAGTTTGGTATCGTCCTCAAACTTAATGGGTCAGGGGATGGGTCAGGGGTGCCCTGCTGCACTTACCCAGCTTTCAGCAATGATTCTGAGGGTAGCACAGATCAGGTTCCACCCAGCTCAGTCTCTGACATAAGCCAGATCCAGTTGCTTCAGGGGAAGAAATTCACCAACGAGAGGAACAATAGGAAAACTTTTTCAGAGACAAAGTTTGCTCCTGACCTTCTTAAATTAGTAATGGGCTCCTGCCCAGAAGCATGAAGACTTATGTCTGTTGTGTCAGTTCCAAATTTGGGATGAGAGAAGAACAATAGGTTAGAGCAGGAATAGGTAACCTATGGCACGCATGCCGAAGTCGGCATATGAGCTGATTTTCATTGACACTCACACTGCCTGGGTCCTGGCCCCTGGTCCGGGGAGCTCTGCATTTTAATTTAATTTTAAATGAAGCTTCTTAAACATTTTAAAAAATGTATTTACTTTACATACAACAATAGTTTAGTTATATATTATAGACTTATAGAAAGAGACCTTCTAAAAACGCTAAAATGTATTACTGGCACGCGAAACCTTAAATTAGAGTGAATAAATGAAGACTAGGCACACCACTTCCGAAAGGTTGCCGACCCCTGTGCTAAAGCAAGGGAGGCTGGGAAGCAGAAATCCTTGTTTCTAACCCAGACCCTGGGAAGGGAGTGGGGTACAGTGGGTTAGAACAGGGCAGATGAAGACTCAGGGCTCCTGGGTTATTTTTCCAGCTATTGGAGGGGAGTTGGGTCTAGTAGGTTAGAGCAGGGTCAGCGGTAACAGTCAGGACTCCTTAGTTCTATTCCCAACCTTTTGGAAAAGGCTGAGATGGGGCTTCAAAGCACAGAGAACCTCCCTGGAAAATGACAACACATTTCCAGCACACTGGTTCATGATCTCACTGTCCCGAATCTCACACAACAAGTCTGTGATTGCTTTCAAGGCAGCAGGTTCTGTGGAGTTTAGGCAGTACATAGAATTCCTGAAAAAGGCAAAATTTCCAAAACAATGAAGAGAAGAATGATAGCAGACACACTGAATACACAATAACAGAAAGGTGGAATTGGTGGATATTTTTTCACCAATTATTTTATAAATGCCGACTATCCGGCAGCAGGTAGTGCAAGATAGGAAAGGGGCAGCTGTACAATATAATTGCCACTAGGGCAGAGGTGGGCAAACTACGGCCTGGGGGCCGCATCCAGCCCTTCAGATGTTTTAATCCAGCCCTCAAGCTCCTGCTGGAGAGCCGGGTCAGTGGCTTGCCCCACTCCGTGCGTGCCATGGCAACTGTGGCCAATGGGAGCTGCAGGGGTGGCGCCTGCGGATGGGGCAGTGCACAGAACCTGGTCACACCTCTGTGTAGGAGCAGGAGGTGGGATTTGCTGCTGCTTCCGGGAGCTAACTGAGGTAAGCACTGCCTGAAGCCCGCATCCCTGAGCCTCTTCCCACACCCCAACCCCCTGCCCCAGCCCTGATCCCTGCCCTGCCCTCTGAACCCCTCAGTTCCAGCCTGGAGCCCCCTCATGCACCCTGAACTCCTCATTTCTGGCCCCACTCCAGAGCCCATACCTTCACCCCCTCCTACACTCCAACCCCCGATTTCGTAAGCATTCATGGCCCACCATACAATTTCCATACCCAGATGTGGCCCTTGGTCCAAAAAGTTTGCCCACCCCTGCATTAGGGCAGCAGAGGGTGGGGACGGGGAAGGGGTGGCTATACTATATAAAGGGCACTAGGTGCAGCAGTGGGGGAGGGAGGGGAAGGGGCAGTTTTACTGTATTATGGGCATTAGGGAGAGCAGAGGGTGAGGGGTGGGGAAGGGGCGGCTACGCTGTATAATGGGCACTATGGGCAGCAGACGGTGGGGGCGGGGAAGGGGTGGCTGTACCGTATAATGGGCACTAGGGGCAGCAGAGGGTGAGGGGTGGGGAAGGGAAGGCTATACTATATAATAGGCACTAGGGGCAGCAGAGGATGGGGATGGGCAGGGGGCAGCTATACTGTATAAAGGGCACTAGGTGCAGCAGGAGGTGAGGGGTAAAAACATCTGGATACTATGACCAGTGTTTAGAGGCGGTTGAGGAGTAATGTTCCATGACTGGTGTGGGAGGGAAAGAGTCAGATCAGAGGAAGCAGGAGGATCCCCTGCCTGTCCTCCATGCCCAGGCTTGGCCCTTCATCTTCTCCACAAAGAGCAGAGGAAGCCCATTCCAGCAGGCGATGACGAGTTTCCAGGAAATGGGTGTTCCACTGTAGGAGAATCTTAGTGGGTTGTATCTGCAGGTGGTGGTGGGGAAGAAATTCATGCTCTTTCGTAGGCCACCAAAAATGAGTGTCCTGTCCCCAAAGCAGATGCTGTTGATGGCTGGGATGGGTGTGTGGATGAAGATGTGGACCAGCTTCCAGTGTATTCCCTGATCCCTCATCATCCCATTGCAGTAGGTGCTGGGGTCAGGTCCTGGGATCGGTGGGAAGTCCACCTGGTACTTTTTGAATATCTTGTTCTAACCTAGAAACCCACAGCTCTGCTGGTGCCCCCCGGTCCAGACCACAGCCCCCTGCTGTCCCAGCCCTGGGCTCTGTGGCAGTCAATGAGATGGAATACAGTGTGTGAGTGAATGAGTGTGGTCTAGTGTGTTAGAGCAGTGAGGCTAGGAGTCAGGATTCATGAGTTCTATTTCTGGCTCTCTGAGGGGGTGACTATAGTGCTTTGAGCAAGGCGAAGTGGGACCCAGGACTCCTGGGTTCTTTCTCCATTGCCACAGTTGGCTGTGCATTGAGGGCTCAGCTGGAAGGGTCCCTCCAGAATACTGTCAAACACTAAACACGTGGGCTGGATCCAGCTGACTTCAGAGTGAAGGAGTAGGATTGTGCTAGATTAGCTCAGTGGGTTCATCCCTGGCCTTATAAACAAAGTGTTATGAGTTCAAATTTCCTTAGGTCTTTGAGTAACCATTTCTTCCATACTGTCTTCATCCCAATGACTAGCAGTGGGATGGAAGAAATCTTCTCAGTGCTAGGGTATGCTCTATTGTCCACATGGGGTCAGAACCAGCTCTCAGGTGTCATACACAGAGTCCTTTTGAGCTGAGCTCCCTTCCTCAAGGTTGATGGGATATTTGGAGGTAGAAGAAAGGTAATATTGGACCAAAGGTCTTCAAACTCTGTCAACCTCAGGGGAGTTGTAGATACTGAAGAAACCCCATTAGGTACCAAATGCACACTGTTTCATTGATAGCAATATACATTGACAGATAGGAAAAATAAGAAAAATGCTACCTGAGAACTTATTAGAGTTAGATTTAAGGATATGTACTTTGTATATTTTGACATGTGATGTTGACAGAGTGTGTTTTAATGGTTATAAAGATGTACTTTTTTGAACGTTATCAACTACTGTCATTAAAAATTTTTTGGCTGACCCCTGTTGGCTGACACCCTCAGAATTTACCACAACAGTGAAAATTAAATCTCAAAAATTGCTTACAAATAAATTATGACATTATCTTCCTGCAGGACTCACTCCATCTGCTCCTGCCTTGCAGGGCTGGTAGCGCTGGGGCAAGGGTCTCTCTAGCTTTGAGTCTCCAGCTAATGCTTCAGGAGAAGACCACGTTTTGGAAGTGAGGACTCTGGAGTCCAACTGCCCAGGCCCTGAAACTAGTGCTGGTTCTCTGGAGTTTCCCAGTGCAGGGCCGGCTTTAGCCAGTGTGGGGCCTGATTCGTGGGGCACGTACTCTCTGGGCGGCACTTCGGATTTCTGCGCTCTGGCGGTGGTAGCAGGGCTGCAGGGTTACAGGGCTCCGGCTGCTGGAGCGGGGCAGCTGTACTTGCCACTCTCGGACTGGGGGACCGGGGCCGCAGGGTTGCGGGGCTCCGGCCGAAGGAGCTGGGATGCAGGGTTGCGGGGCTCTGGCCAGGGAAGCGGGGCCATGGGACTTGCCATGCTGTGACAGGGCAGGGGGAGTGGGACCTCGAGGTTGCGGGGCTCCGGCCAGGGGAGTGGGGCTGTGGGGTTCTGGCCAGGGGAGCGGGACCGCAGGATTGCGGGGTTCTGGACAGGAGAACGGGGCCACGGGACTTGCAGCGCTGCGGCCGGGGGATCAGGACCGCGGGGTTGCGGGGTTCTGACTGGGGTAGTGGGGCCGCGGGACTTGCCGCCCTCCAGCCTGGGGAGTGGGACTGCAGGGTTGCAGGGCTCCGGCAGTGGGGCTCTGCCCGGGGAGTGGGGCCAAAAAGCAAAAGCTGACATTAACATTGTTTCAGTCTGTGTGTTAATTGACATGGTGTATTCATTGTCACCATAGAAGGGAAGGGCTCTGCATAGATGGAAATTTGCCTGGGCATCAGTAGAAAATGTTAAGTAAAATTTGCTTTAAATATTAAACCTAGCACTTTGTCATCTTGTGTCATCATTTTTATTTCTTAGCTTTCAGCTATTTAAGTGAACTCTAAAACTTTCATATTGACTGTTTACTATCTGACGTTGTATCTCTCTAATCTCCTTCATAACCATCATTGACTTTTTTCCATTTTAATACATAGTATCAGAAACAGTGAGAAAAATAGCAAATAAAGGTACATGACTATCTTTCTATCTCTATAGAGAATGATAGATATACATGCATCTGTCTCACATAGAAAAATGTGATGTATTCCCTGGAGCCAGGGCTAGCTTTAGGAAGTGCGGGGCCCAATTCGAACAGTTTGACAGCCCCCTGCAGGCATGACTTAAAAAAAACAACAACATGTGGGGCTTGTACTCACTGGACAGTGCTCCGAGTCTTCGGCGGCACTTTGGCGACGGGTCCTTCACTTGCTCCAGGTCCTCGGCGGCACTGAAGGACCCGCCACCGAAGACTCAGAGCAAGTGAAGGACCCACCACCAAAGTGCCGCTGAAGACCGAGGAAAGAACCCTCCACCAAAGTGCCATCGAAGACCCAGAGCGCCGCCAGGTGAGTAAAAATTAAAAAGGCTCCTCTAGCCAGGGAAGGGATTCTCACTGGGCATGGGGCCCTCTTAGGCATAGGGCCCTATTTGGGGGAATTGGTGGAATAGGCCTAAAGCCGGCCCTGTCCCCATGATCTTAGAGTCACACTCTAGCTTTGGGCCTGTAGTGAGGTGAAGTGGCCTCCCATTGAGCCAGAGGGAGAGGGATCCCTCTCTGAACTCAGATGGGTGCAGCCAGGCTGTGTTTGCCCTTCCTACCAGAAGTTAAGAGGTGGGAACAACGTGTAAAGGATGGGTCCTGGAGCTCAGTTGGACCGCATCCTCTGGAGGAGACAGATGCCTCCTACCCACTCCCAAGCCAGGAGACCATAGCAGAGCCTGGCCGAGCTGAGGACTGTCCAGAGCTCCCGGAGCTGCCAGCTGACCAAGGCTCCGAGGAGTCTCTGGGATGGCTGCTGGTCTTCTACCCCAAGGAAATTGAGGACTCTCATGGAACCCGGTGCACCCCAAGGGGTGGTAGGAAGTGGCCCAGGGACAGCTGACCCATATCTGGCTGCATTGTTACCAGAAACCTGGTCAGCATGTTGCATCTGGATTCCCTGCTGAGCCAGTGGTGGAACACTCTGCCACTGTCAGAGACCTGCACTGGGACCTGGCAGAGTCGGGTGGGCCCGGCTCCTCCTGCCACCTCACCCCAGGGTGGCGGCCTCCCCTCTTTAAACCAAGATGCCTGGTGTTGTTGGAGTTAGGATGCCCAACCCTTTTGTTGCTCTGTCCTGATTTCAGGTCAGAACCACAGACTGTTTGTTGCCCCACCCTAACTGAAGGTCTGGGCTTAGAAACTCTTTTTGCTGCTCTGCCTTGACTGCAGGCTAGAGTCATAGATTGGTTGGTGCCCCACCCTGCTGGAGGGCCTGGGGCCCAGGGACTTATTTCTGGATCGGCCTGGGCTGTAGGCCAGCCCCAAAGACTGTACAGGGCTCTGCTAATTCCCTGACTGTGGGCTATGCCCAGTGACATAGTGAGGTGGAGGGGCCTCCACTGACCCAGAGCGGGCAGGGCCACTGCTAACCCACTACAGGGACTCTCTGGTTTCTTGCTTCCCTCTTCAGGGACACTGTAAGCAAATAACCTACAGACTCTGCAAGGGAATTTCCAACACACACACTTTACTCATAGGAGAATCACGAGAGACACAGAGCTACATGAAAACAAGAAAACCTGTGCCGAACCCCCCCCCCCCCCCCCCCCCTTCAGGTTACACGCTTAAAGATCCTGTCCCTCACCTAAAGACATCCCCTGCCCCCCCCGCCCCCGCAGTGCCCTCACCCCTCTGAGGGCTCTTTGGGGTTTGGACTGTCGTTCCAGGGTCCCTGGTCCTTCCTCCACCTATCTCCTCCAACTCAGCCTGCAGATTCTACTCAGGGTCTTTCTCTCTCCCTCTAGCTTGTTCAGTGCTGGTGATCAAGACATTCTGCTGCTCACAGAACATAAGAGCATGTACCTTTTTAATAGTACCTCCTAATATCTCTGTCTTTGTTCCTTCTTTTGTGCTGTGGATTTTCCATTGGTTCAATCCACCCACCCCCATCCTGCAGACAACCTGGGAGAACCAGCTTGCTTTAGTTTATAGCTTCATAGATTCCAAGGCCAGCAGGGACCATTGGGATCATCTGGTCTGGCCTCTTGCATAGCACAGGCCAGAGAACCTCCCCAAAGAAATTCATGGAATCATATAATATTAGGGTAGGAGGAGACCTCAGGAGGTCATCTAGTCCCACCCCCTGCTCAAAGCAGGACCAACCCCAACTAAATCATCCCAGCCAGGACTTTGTCAAGCCTGACCTTAAAAACCTCTAAGGATGGAGATTCCACCACCTCCCTAGGGAACGCATTCCAGTGCTTCTCTGGAGTCGCTGGGACTGCCATTGGCCTTCTGCCCTAAGGAAACTGAGGATGCCCATGGAATCCAGTACACCCCGACAGGTGGTAGGAAGTGGCTCAGGGACAGCGGACCCCAGTATGACTGTATTGCTACCAGAAACCCAGTCAGCTTGTTGAGCTGGAGAAGAGCTCTATTGCTTGAGAAGATCTTTTAGAAATTATTTCAGTCTTGATTTCAAAATTGCCATGATGGTAAATCCACCACAATCCTTGGTAAATTGTTCCAGTGATTAATTACCCTCACTGTTCTTTTTGTTAAAAATTGTTGCCTTGTTTGCTCTATAAATGCCATATTCGTCTAACTTCAGCTGCTCGCTATTGGATTGTGTTACAACTTTCTCTGCTAGATGGATCTACTTACGCCCACACCATCCCTTAATCTTCTCTTTGTTAAGTTAAATAAATTGAGCTCCTTGCAGCTATAACCTCACTTTTTCTAATCCTTTAATCATTCTTTTGACTCTTCTCTGAACTCTCTCTCATTTATCAACATTCTTCCAGAACTGAACACAGGATTCCACTCCTATTCCAGATTCTCCTGTCTATGAATTCAAGGATCACATTAGCATTTTTGGCCACAGCATCACACTGGGAGCTCAGGTTCATCTGATTATGGAATGCAGCCCACATTCCTTAGCATATGCATTGCTCTACAAATACTGAGTCAATCAGTAATAATTAATTTTTGTTGTCCTGCTTCCAGACAGGGAGTGGGAGGTACGTGACCAGTCATTGCTGGATAATGCAGGGGTAGTCAACCATTTTTTGTCAAGGTCCAAATTTCTTGGTCAAGATATAGTCAAAGTCCAGGCTCCACAGAAGCATTTTAAACACTGCAATAACAATAATGATAATAAGTAAATAAAAAGATTTCATGGTCTATTCAAAAGCATCTGGCAATCTGTATTTAACCCACGGTCCGTCTATTGACTACCCATGGGCTAATGGCTGATTTAATACACACTTGGTGCTGAAACTGTGCTTAGAGTTAATGCAATCAGTCAGAATTCATACGGCTTACATGGACAGATTCCACAAACCATCAGCTGTACAATTATGGAATAACTTTCCCGTACCAGGAAGTTTCTGACAGTTAGAGACTGTCTTTTGTATTGAAGCAGCATAGTGGCTTGGGTATTAGATTAATATATTTCAAGGCTATGAGGGACCATACTGATGCTTTATTCTGACCTCCTGCATAAAAAAAACCACAGACCCTCACCCAGTGATTCTGCACCAAGCCCAGAGCTTCTGGCTGAGCCTGAGAATAGCTTTTAGAAAGATATCAAGTGTTGCTCCAAAGTCTTCAAGTAATGCAGAATCCACCATGTGCCTTGGTAAGTTGTTCCCATGACTAATTCTGTTCCCTGTTAAAAAAAATTGTGCCTTTCTTCCTACTGGGAATTTATCTAACTTTCTCTCCCAGCCATTGGATCTCACCTTGCCTTTGTGAGTCCTCTACTATCAGAAATCTCTCCATGTAGCTACTTAGAGACAGTGATCAAGTCCCCCCCTCAACCTTCTCTTTGTTAAGCCAGGGGGACAGAACAAGCTGCTCCTTAAACATCTAACTGCAACGTGTACAAAAAAGTCTAGGAGGAATTGCATTTGGGGGAACAAATGTCAGAGGTCTCAGGCTGCCTCTAGTAAAATGTCATGGAAATTTCTTACAGTTATACATGACAATTTTCCAAAAGAAAAATCATCACACTCTGTGTATGACAATTGTATATTCTACATCTGTATTCTGATGAATAGAAACTAAGCTGGTCTCCAAACTAAAATAAAAGAGCTGCAGTTTGATGCAAGTAAGCTACATCTAGGTTAGGAATATAGCTCCTGGGGAAATGTTCATTTGTTCCATGCCAAATTTCAACTTTTCACCTAAAAATGAACGTCACAAAAAACAAAGGAAAGAATCATTTCTCTGGAAATGATCGTATCGACCTGCTTGTGCACACTCAAAGCTGTGTCAGTTCCTTTCAGTCCTGACCCACAGCCCATTGGCATCCGAGCTCCAGGACCCGACCCCCGGCACGTCAGTGCCCCTCAGTCTTCACCTGATGCCACACTAACCTGTCTTCCAGAAGCAACCCTGCAACCTAATGATGGACCATACCACCTCTGAAGCCAGCTGAACAGGCTCGGGGGAGGCATGACTATCTGTGACAAGACCAACTCTCCCTAGGGCATCCAGGGATGCACACTCTGCATTAGTGCTACTGTGGAGGATGGTTACTTTTTTTCATCTGGGGTTCCCCATAGCTCTTCTTCAGCTGAACACCCCTGATCCAAAGGTATTGACTGGATCCAGGCTATATAGCTGATTTCCTAATCTGGCCTTGCTTATTCGATGCACATGCCATTTCTACATATATACATATAGATAGAGATGGATGATGAAAACTGCTTCTTCTGTTAAGACGAGCAGGCCATTGCATTTTTGAAAGCAGAGCGGAAAGAGGGAGAGAGAGATACACATCCGAGCACACCAAAGACTCAGATTTTGCAAGGCACCTGCCTGAAGAATTTGGATACCATGAAAATTAGTTGAAAACTGGGTGTCTAAATCCCTTTGGTGACTTGAAGGTGGCAGTTGCAGCGCATGTATCCTTTGGGCTGCAGTGCTGTCAGTACAGGAAGAAAGGAGATTAGTCAGCATCCAGTGGATCAGACTTCCCCTACCCATATTAAAAGTGAATAAGGAAGTGTTATTTATCCCTTCATAAAACACAAGAAATGGGGGTCACCCAACAAAATTAAGACACAGCAAGTTTAATACAAAAATAAGGAAGAACTTTTTCACAGAGCACACTGTCAACCTGTGGAGCTCACTGCTAGGGGATGTTGTGAATACCAAATGTATAACTGGATTCAAAATATAATTAGTTAAATTCAAAGACAATAGAGCCATACATGGCTTTTAGCCAAGATGGGCAGAAATGCAACCCCATGCTCTGGATGTCCCTAACCCTCCAATTGCTAGAAGCTGGGGCTGGTTGACAGGGGATGGATCCCTCCATGATTGCCCTGATCTGTTCATTCCCTCTGGGCACCTGGCATTGGCCTCTGTTAGAAGACAGGATACTGGGCTAGATGGACCTTTGGTCCGACCCAGCACTGCCATCTATATGTTCTTAAAAATGACACCAGTAAGATTTAAGCTCCCAATACCTGATTGTCAAGACTAGTACTCTGAGCATTGGAGCCATATCTTAGCACTAAAATAACGTCAGGGGGTGATGGGCTGACATACATTCCACATCCTGGTATCTCTCTCATTACTTCATAGCTAGATGAGAAGATGTGTTCCAGAAACTTGTGGATTTGAAATGACAAAATATCTTTTCTATTGTAAGATGGCAGCCCAGAATGGAACAGACTAAGAATTGTTGATGTAGAAGAAACCGTCAATGATGATACAGCATTGTTGAGACCTACACTGGAATACTTTGTCCATTGCTGGTGTCCACATTTTTAAAGGATGTTGAAAAATTGGAGTGGGTACAGAAAAGAGCCACAAAAATAATTCAAAGGGTGGAGAAAATTCTGGAGAAAATGTCTGACAGCGAGAGACTTCAAGAATTTGATCAGTTTAGCTTATCAAAGAAAAGATCAGGGCAAGACTTGATAAACCACGTCACTATCTTCATGGGGAGAAAATACTGGCTACTAAAGGGTTCTTTAATCTAGTGGAGAAAAAGAGCTTGAAGCTTCAACCAGACACACTCAAGTTAGAAATAAGACACACATTTTTATCAGTGAAGGTGATTAACTGGAATAAATGTGCAAGGGAAGTGATGGGTTTTTCATCTCTTGAAATTCTGTCTTAGGGTAGCCTTTGAACATTGGAGAACCTGGCACAATGATCTGAGACCTGGCTTGATCTCTACCTGTGAGCAAAAATAGGTCACCTCAATCGGTCATGTGTAACAAGACAGAGACAGAGCCAGGCTGGAGGGTGGAACTGAATATTTGTGGAATGACTGTTAATTTTAAACTAGATTTGGGAGAGGGTATAACGGTCATATCAGCAGGGACTTACAATCAGCAGATAGGATCATAGTTAGCCTCAGCATATGAGATTCATATGGGATTAGAGGATGGGAGGCAGACAACCTTCTCAGTTGCAGTGTGATTGCCATGATGAGAAAAGTGGATAAGTGAGAAAAGTGGATAAAGATGATAGAATATTTGGTGATACTAGACTTTTAGAAGGAGATCCAGCAGAAAAAATCTTAAGAGCCAATGCTACCATATTGTGTACATATGTCCCACATGATTCCTATCCTATTACTTCCTAAAGTAGAAACTGAGTTAAAGAGAATGGAAAAGAATGGAGTTATTGAGAAAATCTCTGAGCAAACTGCATGATGCACTCCAGTGGTACCTGTTATAAAGAAAAATGGGAAAATACAAATTTGTGTGGATCTTGACTCTCAGTGGTTACCTCCTGTACTGCCATTGTGTGTCAGACAGCATCAAAATGTCCACATTTTCTGCATTTATGACATTTGGCTCCACATTTGGGGCATCTAGTTGGAAAAGCGCTCTCTTCCGCCTGGGGCTTACCCCATATTGCCTTGCGGGATTTACCGCAATTGGGTTTTGAAGCTGTGCTGTATCTCCTAATGTGATTCTGTTTGTACATCACTTCAGGTGTGTTTCATTTTGGCAGTCATTGGTCTCTATATTTTTTTTTAATCATCTCCAATTGTCTTGCCATTTCTATTGTTGTCCCTCTTCATTTGCAGCTCCTCTGATAGCTCTGCTTCGAAAATGCTCATCGCTACTCTGTTTCTAATGTGCTCTTCCTTTTTGTCTTCAAAATCAGTTTTGTGCCAGACTCCCCAGGCATTGGGCTGTGCTGGGAAAAACACGCTCGGTCACAAACCACATTACACTGAGGTATAAATTGCTCATCAAACTTATCCAGCCCCACAGCAAAATTGTTCTTGTGGCTTTCCTATCCAAAGGCAAGGGATTTAAAGATATGTTCCGCTTCCCTGCCCTTGGCATAGACTACTGGACCAACTTGCACCTTCCCATGCTCCTCATGGAGTTAAGTTGCAATGGGAAAATGTGCAAACTGCTCCTTCCATTCAGGCATGTCTGTGGTCTGTCAAAGCTGAAGCTCTCCGGGGCATGAAACTTTGGCATTTTGATGAAATTCTGACATTTCTGTTTGGTTTTTTTTTTGTTTGTTTTTGTTTGTTTTTTTTGTCACACACAGAAAGAGGCAAAGTGGATGCCAGCAACAACCATAACTTAATTGCAATAAGGAATGTAGACTGTCTCCACCACTTGGTAAATATGTGCTGTGGTATTCTTTGCACAGTGCCACTGTAAGCGTCTGGACTTACCCCTGTGGTGCCTCCTGCTGGTTTCTTGTGGGAATTAGCTCTCCAGCCTTTGGAGCGCCCTCTGCAGGCTGGTGATCCACCTTACCTGTGGCCCCATGTCCCTCCCAGGACCCTGGTGCCCCGTTTACCTGGGGTGCTGCTCCCCTGGCAGTAACCCCTCACAGCCTCAGAGTCTCCTCCTCCCGGGGGAATCCCCACCCACTATCACCATTTCGCCTCAATGTTCTGCTACTGCCAGTCCCCATCTAGCGCCCTGCTCACTGGAGCGGACTGCAGTGTAAGCCACTCATCATAGGCAAAGAGAGTTCGGGCCTGCTGCCTCTGCCTACCCTTGGGCTGCCCCCTGAAACCCAGTACCTAATGGGCCTTACCAGGCCTTCAGCCTGGGACTTTCCTAGGCCAGAGTTCCCCGGCTCCCCAGGCCTTTCCTCAGCCCTGCTCCACTCTAGGTTCTCTCCTTGGCACCTTGCAGCCAGGTCCTTCTCCTTCTACAGACAGAAGGAGTCTGCCTAGGCCTCTGGCTGACAGCCTTTTATAGGGGCCAGCTGGGCCTGATTGGGGCATGGCCCCAGCTGAGCCTACTTTCCCTCAATCAGCCCAGGCTTCTTGCTGCATCCACAGCCCTCTCCTGAGCTGTTTCAAGCCCCACAGGGCAAGAGCGAGTAATCACTCCGCGACAACCACCTAGTGACTGAAATTCATCTGCAGCTTAAGCTTTCCTGCTTGCAGGCAAAGGACTCTGGGGGAAAGCTATCTGGGTCTTCAGCACAGTCAGTCTGCAGAGACCCATTCTAGAGTAGGATGGGGTGAGTTGTGCCTCGGGGAGCAGCCTGCTTTGTTTCTCTCTGCTTTTGTGTTCTTGTGTGTTAGGATTCTGGTTTCTAATATGTGAAGTTGTGTACCACAGCAACTTTCCATCAAGAGTATTGTATGTCCCTTATCTAATGTCTCTGTGTCTATGCTGAGAACATGAGATAGAAACTGAAATCCTCCTGCAATTTCTTTAATTAACCCGAGCAACCAAAAACATAAACATGTAAGTTATTATATTCTCCATGCGTCACGGATAAAAATAATTGTGAATATCTCCCAAATTCAATAAAGCTGCAGACAAATTTGTTATGACTTAACATTCTAAGTAACCCATAATTTTATTGATAACCTTTTTGGTCTCAATATTGAGGTTGCTATACTTCCCTTGGTATTCCTGCTGGGGTTTGCTTCAGAGGGAAATTTGCTGCTCTGGCTGCAATAGAAGATTTTACTGCAATTGAAAACTGGCTGTGAGTTTGTTTCTGGTGACTTGATGTGCAGGATTTATGTATCTCTCTCACCCACATGCCCTGGAAAAGCCTAGGGTCAGGGCAAGACTGGTGCTCAGAAGAGGTCAGCTCCTTTAATAACCTGGTTCAGCAGCTAGCTTGGAGATCTGGAGAGGAACAATTCATAACTGTAAACACGGAACTCTGCGTGGGAGCAGTGTCACCCTGACAGGATTTGCTTACCCAGGGAATGCATGGACCAAGACATTGTAAGACCAGACCACTCCAAATTCTTTAGATGAGCTAGACTGATTAATTACAACAGAGTGACAACTCTGCTATTGTTCAGGTAAGCTTTCTATTTAAATCTGAACTCTTTTAAGTGCTCTAAAATCCACACATGTACCTGGATTGCCTTGAAATATTGTGTGCCTGGTGTGGGCATGGGGTTCTATTAGGAGTCCAAATTTGGGGTCATTAAGGGGTTTCCAAGACACAGCCCCCTGCCAGAGTCCACTTCTGAGTCAGGAGGGGTAGGGACTTTTCTGGGGGCACCCCTGCTTTGATAAAGTGAGCTGTTCTCCTGTTTCATTTTATTACTTCTTAACCTCAATAATGTCTTAATGGCTAAATACGTAATCTTAAAATAATGTTCCAATTTTGGATTCTGGAATTATATTGGTATGTGGTCTGAGAGCTGCCCCAAAACACTAGCATCCTTCTTACAGCTCTGCAAAGCTTGGTCCACCCCAACTTGTGGGTGTATTCCAGTTCGTCTCTCAATCTGCAAACATCTTCCCCACCACACAAAAAGGTACCTGAGTCTGTTTATTGTATCTCTCCAGCTACTGAGGTTGCTGTGTGTTGCTCACACATATTGTGGTGGGCTAATGGCCAGCAGAGATGAATAAGGGTTGCCACAATGGAATAGACCTGGTGACATCTAGCCTGGAATCACACCATGCCTGGTTCTAGCTACCTCAAAGGAAGATGCCAGAGCACCACCTAGTGGAAGTTCTGGGAGAAGTTGCCAGTAGGGTGGTTTATCACTAAGCACTATAACTTAGTGGTGGAGCAAGGAGAAATTAGATCACTTTTGCATACTTTCGAATGCCACTCAGTATGTTCTTATTATCCATATATAAGGTTCTGCGGCTTTGGAACCCAGGTCCATGGGCAGGGGGTGGATCCTGGGAGTCACCATACACCAATCCTCCACCCTGCATCTTGCAAACAGCTGCTGGGACTGTGCTCCAAGAATCCCAATTGGGGCACAAGTCCCCCCCTGCGCTCTGATTGGGAGAGATCCAAAGCTTCTGATTTGTGGGCAGGCCGCTTTGAAGACAGAGGAGTAAACAGGCAGTTGTCTCTACAAAAGGACGTCTGGTCCTGTCTTCTAGTCCTGACCTCCGGGTACCTTGGTTTTTGGTAGCTGCCTCTTGGTTCCTGCCCTCTGGTTTGTCTCTTGATTCTGATATCCTGGCACTCAAACCCAGTCTGATTCCTGGTAAGTGGCTTCTGGACCTGAGCCCTTGCCTGACGCTAACCCTGAGGATAGACTGCCCACATCCCAGACCTGCCACTGTGTAACTATGAACACATTTGGCTGAAGTGAGCTAAGTTCTGTCAGCCTCATTAGCATCCCAGGGCAGAGACACTCTAAGACAGTCTGCCAGGAGGAAGCAGGTGGCAGTGAGCAAGGGCCACCTAACCACATAGAGACTTGTCAGAGAGGAGAGAGAACGCAGAGGTCACACTGGCTCCCAGGCTTACAGCTAGTGTGTGAGGTTCTGGGTTTAAATCCCTGATAGAGTCAATGGTGTTAATGTGACCCTGTCACTGTCCAAAATTCAACAGTGTTAAAGAAGGTTTTGGAGTTTGGTATCCAATGTCCTTTTGATCCACTGATTTCTGGTCCCATACGTCTGTTGTTTACCAGGCATGATCTTAATACAGACCTTGAGTGATATATGGAGGCCAGTTTGTTTGAAGAAATTCAGTCTCAGTCTCTGTCTCTCTTTTGCATTTTTCCCAATCAACATTTATAATTATATGTAACTAGAGATTTCATCAACTTTTACTCTTTCCAGGTGACCTTAAAATTCGGGTAAACTTGTAGGTCCAGTTACTAAAACAGTTCCCCTGCACCCTATAACTCTGCTGGTGCCCCTCAGTCCCCAGTAAAGCACCTGAAGGATCTGCCTTCATGAAAATGAGTGAGGAACTGGGCATCCTAATCAGCTGGGTGATTTGAAGTTGGTAGTCAGTGCACACAAACCCTTTCGGCTGCAGTGCTGTCAGTACAGGAAGAGAGGAGATTTGGCAGTTTCTGGTAGTTCAAACTCTTTCAGGACAAATTAAAAATGGCCCCAACCTGACTTTCACTCACAGCACCAGAGTGTGACAATTAGTGCTCAGACTACAGAGCAACAGAACTGCAGTTGTCAGTGGAACAACATTGCACATTGTGGCATCTAAACAATATGTTATTTTTTCCCTGAAGGATCAGAGCAATTCTCTGAAGGAAGAAGAACTTCTGTGGATTCCATTGGGAGTCTGCCCTATTTCTGAGGGGCAGAAATGTGTTCTTGAAATTTTAATAATGAAAGAAGGGAAAAGAGATGGGGGAAGGACAAATTGAGAGAGAGAGAGAGAGAGAGAGAGAGAGAGATTGACATTACTCATTTATCAATTATTTTCTCTTAGGACCAAAGATGGCTCTGGAGTTTTGGAGGGAACAGGTTGTGTGGGGTTGAAGATTTGGCCTCGTCTCCCATTGGGTCTAGGCAAGGGAAGGAAGGCAGTATATGGAAAGAGACACATGGAGCAATGTACCGAAGTATTCACAGGACACACAAACACACACAAGAAACAATCCCGGACACAGAGAAGGTTCTGACTAACAAAAGCAAAAAGCGCAACCACACAAATGACAAATGCTTCAAACAAAAGATTTATGAGGAAAAAGACGAGACATGCAAGAGGCTCACACCCACAAAACAGAAACATACACACACAAGATTCATTAAACCAAGGGATTCAAACAGCCATAACCCATAGCCACGTAAAAATCCAAACATGAGTAAGTGATAGATACAATGATTCATGCTTTGCTGTTTTTTTGAAATGATTCTATGACCTGGTTTCATAACCAATAACAAACAATTGATAAGTACTTTGGTCAAGGAGAACAACGTGGAATGTTTGGAGTACATCAACCAGCAAATAGACCTATGTACCCCACGTCTGCAAACCCCTGAAAATATGCTTTGTCAGTGTGGCCTGATATGACGTAAATAAAGGTCTCTATATATGTACTGACTGCTATGCCTCGGGGTGTCACTCCTCTGGCATTAGTCGGGGAGGGCACCCGCTCAGCTGAACGCTCAATAAAGGTCTGTATAAAACTCAGTCTTGTTCTCTGTGCCTCCTTGGAGTAATTGACTAGCTCCGGAGAGAACGAGCCCATTTGGCTAACAAAAGGAAAGATGTGATTCACAAAAGCAAGAGTTTGGGTTTTTCCATTTTTGGCACTGAATACCACTAGAAAGGTGCTGATACTACTATGGCTAGTGGCTGTCAATATTGAAGATTAAAACAAACTGGTGTGATCCGTGGTTCTACTGGTACAGCTGAATCCAGACTGGGGGTTGCATGGGAAATTGGTATAAAAATTGCTTTCTCTCTATCCATCCATTTTCAGACACATTCGTTTCTCTCTCTCTATCCATCTATCCTGACACATCCTTCTCTCACTATCTATTTATATTTGTGCCTGTCTTGTTCCGGGAGCCTTTGACTATGACAACACATTTCCAGCACACTCCTTAAGTGTTCAGTGGGTGAATGTTCTTGCTATCATCAATGTAACACAAGACAGCGATTGCTTTTCAGGTGTCAGGCTTTATGGAGTTTAGGAAGCACAGGGAACTGCAGAAAGGGGCAAAATATTGAAGTGTCCAGTAACACTTAACCATAATGAATATGAGGATTCCTCATTGTTAGACTTAATGCACAATACCAGAAGTGTCAAATTTGTGGATATTTCTTATTTAAACAAATTTTTTTGAGATGGCCATTATATGGCAGCAGGAAGTACAAGATAAGTAAGGAGTGATGATATTGTGTAATAGGCACTAGGGGAAACAGAGGGTCGGGGGGAGGAAGGGGCGGCTATACTGTATAATGGGCACTAGGGGCAGCAGAGGTTGGGGGTGGAGAATTAGTGGCGACACTGTTTAATGGGCCCTAGAGGCAGCAGAGGATCAGAGGTGAGGTTATATTGTATAGACTAGGCTGAGGAATGGAAACGCCTAAACAATTTGATCAGTGTTTAGAGGCTAGTGAGGAGCCAGGTGCCGTGACCTGTGTGTAAGTGACAGACCGGGCTTAGGGGAAGTAGCAGGGTCCTGTGGCTGCCCTCTATATCCTGGGTGGAAGCAAAATCCGCTCCTCATAGTACACGGGGCGCCCCTGGCAGCAGCGGATGAGACTTCTCGAGGAAAGGTATGTCCCGGTATAGGAGCGGCTCGACGAGTTGTATATGCAGGTGGTGATGGCGAAGGAACGGTTGCTCCAGCGCAGACCACTTGGGAAGGGTGTCCCACCCCCAAAGCAGACATTGTTGATAGACGGGATGGACGCATGGATGAAGGTGTTGATCAGCTTCCCATAGATTCCCCGTCTCCTCATCATCATGCTGCAGTAGGCTCTGGGATTGGGGGCTGGGGTCCGTGGATTGTTCACATGGTGCTTAATGAACAGTCTGTTCTGCGCGACACATGGCTGCCCACTGGCCAGGACCAGGCAGGCCACCAGCAGGACAAGGGGCAGCAGGAGCAAGGGGTGGGGTCCCCTCATAGCCATGGCCGTGTCTGTCACTAGATCAACCTACAGTGGGGAGAGGGGGATGGATGGAGACAATGCGGGGTGGGGATCCGCCTCCTCCATAAGACCTCCTGGCTCAACCTTGTCCCATCCCACCCCTCTCTGTACCCGAACCCCACCCCTCCTGATATCCACTGCCAGCCTCACTCTGCCCAGAACCCCTCCCATTCTTCCAGCCCCATTGTGCTGAGGCCATCTCAGAACCTGGCTCATCAGGGGCTCCATTGTGCCAGGTGCTGCCCTGACCCCCACCGAGATCGGGGCCTGCTCCTCTAACCCACTGCTCCCCATTCCCCTCCCAGAGCCAGGGATAGAACCCAGGTGTTTGGTGTCGAACTGTGATGGGGGGAACCCTGCCCCTTGTGCCAGCTCCTGCACAGACTCCAACTGAAATCATCTTCTTCCTCCTCTAACCCTCTGTTGTCCACCCAGAGGTGGAGAGTGAACCCAGGAGTCCTGACTCCCAGCCCCCATGCTGTAACCACTAGAACAGTGATACTCAGACCTAAGTAGCTGAGGAGCCAAATTAACAATTGACATTACCCAAATAGTACTAGTCAGATTTAAACAATGTGACAGGCAAACGTTTAGTATAGATAGATTGATGCCTGTTATATTGTTATATATATCTATATTATTCTCACAGCAAATAAGTTAATAAAAATGACTTAGTGCAATCTGATAGCTTAATTGGTTAACAGTAAAAACATCTTGATTGGTTAATAACTGAGGTTGGTTACTAATTAAATCAAACAGTGCTTTAATATCATCTGCTACAAAGAACCACATCAAAGAGTCATGTGCAGCTCACGAGCTGCAAGTCTATCACCCAACTAGCTCGTGCTGCCTCCCAAAAGCAAAACTCTGTGGTTTCAGCCCCATGTGACACTGTTCTCTCCTCTATCCAGACCTGTGAAAACTTCTGCAACTTACTCAAGTCCTTGTTTTTCCCTGTTCTCAGATAGATGGATTCCAGCTTCTCCTGAGCTGAACCTCACCCTGATCCTCCGTCCTGTCCTGTAGCGGGTTATATAGAGCCCAGCCAGATATGGAGGGATAGGAGTGGGAGGGAAAATCCAGTAAGCTATTGGGTAAACATGATTTCCCGTTATCTGGCAATTAAAAGCAGTGGATCAGCGAGCAGGGTGTGGGTGGGGAACGAACAGCACATGTTCTGCCAGAGATCTGAGCTCCACAAAAACATCTCAGCGTGTGTCTCCGCAGCAAGCGAAGATGCAGCTGTAGTGTGGGTGGGTGTAGCCATGCCATCTTTANGGCCGCTTCCTCCCCCGCGGCAGTGGGAGCTGCAGCAGCGGCTGCTCCCGAGTCCTGCTGCCCAGGTGGGGAGAACAGCTGGCGCCTGGCCCCGCAGGCCGCCCCCTATTCCCTCCATGTACCGCGCCGGAGTCCGGCCCGCGGTCCCCTGAGTCTCCCGGGCCTCCCTCCAGCGCTTGTGGAGGGACGAGGAATGGGGGATTTATTTTTTTGCTCTGCCCCCATTTTTTTCCTCTTTGTCCCTGCCCCCCCCCCGCATCCTGATATTTGACCTGGGCGATCTGGTCACCCTACAGAACAGTGATACTCAGACCTCAGTAGCTGAGGAGCCAGATTAGCGACTGACATTACCCAAATAGCACTAGTCAGATTTAAACAGCAAATAAGTTAATAAAAATGACTTAGTGCAAGCTGATAACTTAATTGGTTAACACTAAAAACATCTTGATTGGTTACTAATTAAATCACAAGGTGCTTTAATATCATCTGCTACAACGAGCTGCAGGAGACACATTAAAGAGTCACGTGCGCTCGCGAGCTGCAAGTCTATGACCGGGGTTCCCCATTCCTGGCCAATGGAAGATGCTGGGGGCGGTGCCTGAAGCAACAGCAACACACACCCCTGTGCCTGTTCCCCCGCAGGTTGTGTCCGCTTCCTGGAGTGTGTGGGGGCAGGGCAGGCAGGGAGCCTTGTTTGCCCCCAATGAATGCAGGGCCAGAGTCCACCCCCAGAACCCCCCCCCCGCCTGCAATCGAACTCCCTGCCCTGAGCCCCTCGCTGCACCCCAACCCCCTGCTGTACCCTGCACCCTGACCCCCTGCCCTGGGCCCCTTGCTGCACCCTGCACCCCAACCCACTGCCCTGAGTCCCCTCCTGCACCCCTCCTGCAGCCCGATTCTGTGCCCTGACCACCTGCCACACCCCTCCTGCACCCCACACCCCAACTCCTTGCCCTGAGGCCCTGCCACACCCCTCCTGCACCTCCTGGGGGCAGGGAGGAGGCAGAGTTGGGGTGGGAATTTCGGGGAAGGAGTTGGCATGGGGGCAGGGAAGGGGTGAGAAGAGGCAGGGCAAGGGCAGGGCTTCATGAAAGGGGTGGAGTGGGGGTAGGGCCAAGGGTGGTGTGGGGGGAAGGTGTCCACAATGTGGCCCTTGGGCCAATGTACTAGTCCTTATGTGACCTCATGATCATTTGAATTTGAGACCCCTGAACTAGATCGTGCTGCCTCCCAGAAATAAACCCAGCAGTCATAATCCAATGTGACACTGTTCTCTGCTCTCTCTGGGCTGGTGGAATGTCCTGCAACTTACCCAAGTCCTTGTTCCTTTGCTGTCATCAGAGTGATGGATCCCAACTTCTGCTGAGCTGAATCTCACCCTGATCTTCGTTATATAGAGCCCAGCCAGACATGGAGGGGGAGGAGTGGGAGGGGTAATCCAGTAAACTATTGGGTAAGAACAATTTTCTAACATCTGGCAATTAAAATCAGTGACCCAGCAGGCAGGGCGTGGGTGAGGAACAAACAGCACATGTCCTGCTAGAGACCTGGGCTCCACAGAAATATCTAAAGGTGTGTCTACCAAGCAAGCGAAGGTGCAGTTATAGGTTGGCTGGGTGTAGCAGGTGGCACAGACTTTACCTTGGGGTAGCTGCCGCAGAACGAGCCCTCCAGGGACTCTGTTTCAAACTCTGGTCTCCAGCCTGTGTTGCTGTCCAGGCCACCATGTCTCCACTGCTGTTGTTACTCGGGCTAGCTAAATTAAAGCCAGGGTAGGAACGCCCACCTTTGCTGTAATCACACCTTCATTTGCTGTGGAGATGGACCCAGAGTCCAGACCCCTTCCTAATCCAGTTCTAGCCTGGAAACTCACAGCTCTGCCAGTGCCCCCCAATCCTGAACAACAGCCAGGGCCGGTGCAAGGAGGTTTCGCGCCCTAGGCGAAACTTCCACCTTGCGCCCTACTGCCCCCTGCCCCCTCGCCCTGAGGCACCCCCCCCCGCGGCAGCTCCGCCCCTCTGCCCTGAGGCACTTACCTTGCGGCAGCTCCCACTCCCCACCCTCCGCACTGAGGCACTTCTCCCCCCACCCCAGCTCATCCCTGCTCCGCGAACGAGCACCCCAAGCATGCCGTTGCTGCTTCACTTCTCCCACCTCCCAGGCTTGCGGCGCCAATCATCTCTGGGAGGAGGCAGGGCAGGGGTGTGCTGGGGCGGACAGTGTCCCTGCGTGGCACCCCCCCCTTACTTGCTGCCAGCGGCCCTCCTCCACTCTCCCCTGCCCCGGCTCCTTCTGCCTAAATGCCAGCGATGACCAGGGCGGCCAAAGATCCGGACACTGTGGTGGCTGCCAAAGAAAATGGCGCCCCCCAAATACCAGCACCCTAGGCGACTACCTAGGTCACCTAAATGGTTGCACCGGCTTTGACTACAGCCTCTGCTATCTCAGCCATGTTTCAGTAATTTAGGTGGAATATATAGACCCAGAGAGTTAATGGTGTGACTGTGACCCTGTCACTGTTCAAGATTAAACAATGTTAAACAGGGTTCAGGGTTCGGTATCCAGAGCCCTCAGCCTGCTCAGTCCCATGGCAAACACACTGTTAACAACGCTTTCCACTTTTCATTACAGATACAGAAAAGCAGGGAAGGCAGCTCAAGCCTTTGAACTGGAAAGTGTTATGGCTTTTATTTTAACTAGTTCCCTTGTTCCCTTTCCCTATGGTTGGGGAGAGGTTTCTAAAGGAAACCCATCTGTGTGACAGTGCCAGAAATGGTATTGAAGATGGTAATAACTATCCCATGGAGACAAAGAGAAGCTTTTAGCTGAGATGGGCTGGAGCTGTTGTAGCTGTTAATAGTTACAGTCCAGACCTGTTTCCTAGAAGACAGAACGCGACAGACACACACACAAGAGGGAAAGAGAAGAACGGCAAATTGTAAAAATGCAGCGTCTGTCTCTAGTGTGATTCTCCCTCGCAGTCTCAGTGCTGGAGAAACCCAGGCTTGGCACACGATCTTACCAACCACTCTGAAACTCAGCAACTTGTACTAGCCTGAGGCATTGTTTTGAACGGCCTGTTTGATCACAAACTTACAACCGGGCTGTGAAATATCCAGTCTTGGCCGGCTAAACCAAACACTTATTAGATGAAAAGAAAAAGGTAGATAACAGTAAAAATATGTTGGGAAGGAAAAAGGACCTACGGAGCAGTGGGAAGGCAAACTCCCCCATCCCATATCAGCTGGATCTCTCTCTGGCCTGGTCAGGATGTGTCTTGGGATTAAGAAGAAGGTGCCCAAGGTTGTTGTGTTGGATCCTGTGCTCCCAGGAGGTAGCCGGGATGGCAGCCGTGGTGATAATGCTCACTCTTTCCCGTTTGTTCAGTCAGGAAGTGTTGCATTCACTTCCCCTCCTCTGTCAGTTTTTTACCCAAACTCCCCTTTTTTGAGCACAAAAGTTTAGGGAGTCCTCAGAGTTAGACTTAATTTCCAGGGAAGCCTAATTTCCTTCACACCAATTCTGGCCTGTTGATTTCTGGTTCCACATTTTTCTGTTTATCAGGCATGATCTTAATACAGGCTTTGAGTGATAACAGGGGTCTGTCTGTTTGAACTAATTCAGTCTCAGTCTCACTTGTGCACCTTTCCCCATCCACATTTATTGCTATTTGTAATTGGAGATTTTGTCAAATTTTACTCTGTATGTAGTTATTACAATAGCTCCCAAACCTCCACAGTTCTGCCAGTGATCCTCAGACCCCAGCCAAATGTCGGGCACGTTAAGGACCTGGATGCCATGAAAATTAGTGAGAAACTGGGTGTCCTAATTGCTTGGGTGACTTGAAAGAGGAAGTCAGAGCACATGGACCCCTTGGGCTGCAGAGCTGTCAGTCCGGGAAGAGAGGATAGTAGCCAGCTTCACCTGGATCAAATTCTGCCAGCAGAAATTAGAAATGGCCCCAACCAGACTTCAGCTCACAATGCTTGATGGTGAAAATTAGTGCTGAGCCTCTGACCCCTCCACAGCAGAACTGCAGTGGCCAGTGGGCCAGCATGAAAGGGGTGAAATGTGGCAACACTGCACCACCCAGCACTGCTACTTTCTTTTTTGGTCAAAGGGTGGGTTTCTCACCTAGCACATATGCAATTATTGGTTCAAACCCCGCAAGAGCCCCACTTTGACAATGACTCAGTTTCATTCTCTTCCTCTTGTGCAGAGATCAGAGGGTGGCACCTGTACTGATCCAGCCTTCAGCTGGCTTCAGAGGAAGGAATGCTGCAAAACAAGAATTATAAAGACAAACTTGCTGCTAGACAAAGTTTGTTCCTGACCTTCCTCAGTTAGTGAATGGCTCAGGCCCTGAAGCCTGACAATTTATAACTATGTGTCAGCACCAATTTTAGGGAGGGAGTGGGGCCTAGTGGTTAGGCTCAAGGAAGGCTGGGAATAAGGAATTCTGGTTTCTAACCCTAACCTGGTTAAGGACTGGGGTCCACTGGATTAGAACAGGGCAGATGAATACTCAGGACTCCTGTTTTTTCCCCCCCTGCTCTTGGAGGGGAAATGGGTTTAGTGGTTAGAGCAGGGCCAATAGTAGCAGTCAGGACTCCAGGATTCTATTCCCAAAACTAGGGAACAGGTTGTTAGTGGCCCTTAAATTACAAGACAGCCTCACTGGAAAAACACAACACATGTCCAGCACAGTTCTTAAGTGTTCAAAGGCTTATGTTCTTCTTCTCCCCAATGTGACACAACAAGGCAGGAATTGCTGTGCAGACAGGAGAAAACATTTTTTAAAAGAAAATAATGACTAATAATGCTTAATAATGATGAATATGAGGATTCTCCATTATGAGACTAACAAGAAAATACCAAAATTGTGAAACTGAATATTTCTAAAAGGATTGGTTGTAGATGGCTCCTATACGGCAGCAAGGAGAACAAAATAGTAAAGTGAGGGACAGGGAAGAGGTGGCTATACTGTATAATGGGCACAAGGGGCAGCAGAGGGTGGGGGTGGGGAAGGGGCGGCTATACTGTATAATGGGCACTAGGGGGCAGCAGAGGGTGGCGGTGGGGAAGGAGCGGCTATAATGTATAATGGACACTAGGGGGCAGCAGAGGGTGAGGGTGGGGAAGGGGCGGCTATACTGTATAATGGGCACTAGGGGTAGCTGAGGGTAGGAGGTGCAAAAACCCAGATAATGTGACCAGTGTTCAGGGGCAGGTGAGGAGCCGGGTGCCATGGTTTGTGTGGGAGGGACAGAGCATGGCTAGAGGAAGCAGCAGGGTCCCCTGCCTGTCTAAGCTGAGCCCTACATCTACCGCACAAGGAGCACAGGAAGCCCTTTACAGCAGCAAATGACAATTTTCTAGGACATCAGTGTCCCGGATAAGCATGTATCGGTCGGTTGTATCGGCATTGGGTGGTGGGGAAGACAGCTTTGCTCCTGTGCAGCTCACCCGCGATGGGTATTCCTCCACCAAAGTAGACGTTGACAATTGGGATTGGCGTGTGGATGAAGGTATTGAGACTTTTCCCATAAATTCCTTGTTTTTTCATCATCATGTTGCAGTAGTCTGTGGGGCTGGAGATAGTCCACCTGGTGCATATTGAATATTCTGCTCTGTGTGACACATGGCTGCCTGTTGGACATGGCCAGCTCGGCGACTAGAAGGACGAAGGACAGTAAGAGTACGGGGTTGGGTCCCCTTGGAACCACGGCCGTGCCTCTCCCTGGATCGACCTGTGGTAGGAAGAGGGGTGGAGATGGATGGAGATGGCGCAGGGTGGGGATCTGCGTTCTCCATGGCATTTCCTGGGCCCAAACCCCTCCCACCTCAATCTGCCTCCAAAGCCCCACCCCTCCTGATATTCCTGCCAGCCCCACTCTTCCCAGAGCCCCATTGTGCTGGGGGATTCCCAGAAACTGGCTTCCTCTAACCCACAGTTCTCCACCCAGAGGTGGAGATTGAACCCAGGAGTCCTGACTCCCAGCACCTCTGCTCTAACCACTAGCTCTCACTGCCTTCTATAAATAAACCCTGCAGTTGCAGCCCCATGTGTCACTGTTCTCTCCTCAATCCAGGCTGGCGGAATCTCCTGCAATTTATCCAAGCTCTCGTTCCTTCGCTGTCATCGGAGCGATGGATCCCAGCCTCTGCTGAGCTGAACCTCATCCTAATCCTCCTGCCCATCTCAGAGCGGGTTATATAGAGCCCAGTGGACATGGAGGTGGAGGAGTGGGAGGGGAAATCCAGGAAGCCATTGTGTAAGCATGATTTCCCTGTATCTGGCATTTAAAAGCATCGGCCTAGAAGGCTGGGCTTGAGTGAGGAAGAAGCAGCAGATGTCCTTCCAGAGACCTGGGCTCCACAGAAACATCTAAAGAGCATCTTCCCAGCAAGCAAAGGTGTGATTGTAGTGCTGGTAGATTTAGCCATGCCAGATTTAACCTAGCTAGTGGGGGTAATAATACCAGGACTTTGCCCCGGGGAAGCTGCCCCCATGCCAGCCCACCAGGGACTCTGGGTAGTTACTCTGCTTGCCAGCCTGTGCTGAAGTCCAAGCCAGGAAGTCCCCATGGCTGTTGTTTCCCGTGCTAGCTAAATTAACGCTACTACAGGATCACCCATCCATGCTGTAACCACACCTTCATTTGCTGTATAGACTCACCTTGCATCCTGACCCACTGGCACCTTCCCAATCCAGTCCTAGCCTAGAAACTCACAGCTCTGCTGGTGCCCCCCAATCCTGACCCACAGCCCCTGCTGTCCCAGCCCTGGGCTCTGTTGCAGTAAATTAGGTGGAATATATAGACTCAAGGATTCAGTGGTGTTAACCTGGCCCTGTCAATGTCCAAGATTCAACAATGTTAAACAAGGTTTGGGATTTGGTTTCCAGAGCCCTCGGCCTGCTCAGTCCCACGGTAAATGCACCTTTAACAATCTTTTCCATCTCTCATTAAAGACAGAAAAGAAGGAAAAACAACTCAAACATTGGAAATGTAAAGTATAAAGGCTTTTATTTTAATGGCATCCATTGTTTTCTTCCTGGTTACTTGAGAGTTTTTAGACGGACGCCTCCCTGTGTGACAGTCTTATAAATGGTGTTAAAGATGGTAATAACTGTCCTTTGGGGACAAAGGGAAGAAGTTAGTTGTGATGGGCTGGAGCTGTCATTGTTACAGTCCAATCCTGTCTCCTAGAAGACAAAACCCGACAGACACACACAGGAGAGAGGAAAGAGATGAATGACAAAGAGAGAAAATGCAGCTTCTGTCTCTGGTGTGACTCTCCCTCGCAGCCTCGCAGCTACAGAAACAGACACGGAATACAATCTTACCAGCCGCTCTAAGACTCGGCAACTTGAACTAGCCTGGGGGTGTGCAGGACATTGCTTCTAGCTGCTTTTTGATCACAAGGCCACAGCAGTCATCTGAAATAGCCAGTCTTGGCTGGCTAGAACAGATTTTTCTTAGACAGAAGGAAGGAGAGGGGCAGGAAAGGGGAAAAATAAGCTGGGAAGGAAAAAGGCACATGGTGGGGTGCGGAGGCAAACTCTCCCATCCAAAGGGGTGGCTACAATTTAGCCAGAGCTGGTGGAAGTGGCCATGTCAGCTGGGTCCCTGTCTCTTGGGATTAGGATGAAGGAGGCCTAGGGTGTCATGCTGCATACTGTTGTCCAAGGAGATGCCAGGGTGCAGCCATGATGATAATCCTCGCTCCTTCCCCTGAAAATTTTGTGTTTGCTTCCTTTCCTCTGTAAATTTTTCTCCCAAATTCCCCACCCCTGTTTGAGGACCCCCAAAGGAAGTGATGGCTGGAATACCCCTCCCTTCATTATAGAAGTCTCCAGTTTGGCCTAATTTCCCACACAGGAATTTTGACCCATTGATTTCTGGTCCCAAGCTTCTCTTGTTTACCGGGGATGATCTTAATGCAGGCTTTCAGTGCGATCAGGGGGCCTGTCTGTTTGGACTAATTCAGTCTCTGTCTCACTTTTGTATCTTTCCCAATTAACATTTATTGCTATGTGTGATTGGAGATTTCGTCAACTTTTACACTTTCCAGTTGATCTTAAAATTCAGGGAAACTTGTAGGCCCAGTTATTACAACAGCTCCCCCTCCTCCCCCTGTCCCCCTTCAACCTGCAGCCAAATATAAGGCACCTGAAAGTCCCAGAACTCATGAAAATTACTGAGGACCTGAGCGTCCTAATTGCTTGGGTGACTTGAAAGTGGCAGTCAGAGCACACGCACCTGTTGGGCTGCAGTGCTGTCAGTACAGGAAGAGCGGATTGTAGCCAGCTTGAGGGAGATCAAACTTTCCAAGGACAAATTTAAAATGGCCCCAACCTGACTTTCACTCACCACTCTGGGTTGTGGCAATTAGTGCTCTGATCCCTGAGCAGCACAACTGCAGTGGTCAGTGGAACAGCATGACAAAGGGTGACGTGTGATAATGTAAGTGGACTGTTGCCCCCTTATTAACATTCAGTGGGGGGGTTGGTTGCTAGCTCCCAGCACTAAAAAGGGAGGGGTCGATGGGAAATCAGGAGCCTGAGACTGGCAGTCTCCAGGATCAATGTGGAGAGGCCAATGCTCCAGGTCAGCCTGATTGACAAGGCGGACAGGCTAATCAAGGAGTCAGGAGGCCGGGGGTGGGGTCCTGTCCTCCCTGTGAGCTGGAATTGTGAGTCAGATGGAGTGGGGCCGAGCTAAGGAGAGAGCAGGGGGCCCAAGCTGAGCTGATGGGAGCAGAGCTGCAGCCCCAAAGCCAAAGCCCAGCCCAGAGAGAGCAGACCTTCCCTGGGAGGAGAGCTGTAGCAACCAGAGCCAGAGGGGCCAGACAGGCAACTCAGGAAGCAGGTGAGAACTGAGAGCAGAGTCACAGAAGCAGCCTGCAGAGCCGACCTGCCCTGGAGCTGAGCTGTAACAGCTGGAGCCAGAGAGGCCAGAGAAGCAGCCCAGGGAGCTGAAAGCAGAGCAGCAGCAGCAGCCGTGCTGAGGCAGTGTGGAGCTGGGGCTGGAGCAGTCTGGAGCCGGGGATTGTTAGCAGCTGGGGAAGGCAAGGGGGACCCTGGGCAGTGGGCCCAGCACAGGGAGATGCCTCAGCCAAGAGACCCTGCAGGCCAGACTGGGAGGGGGATCATAACCCTGACAGGGCGGGGGTGACGCTGGGGAGAAGGATCCTGCCACCAAGAGCCTGAGAGTGTGTGGCCACCGTCAGAACAAGTGTCCAACCCGCAGTGTCCCTGCAGCACAGCCAGGGCCTGAGAAGGAGGCTTGGGACCTACAAGGAACAGACTGTGAACTGCCCTGACATTCCAGAGATACTGTTTGTAATGTTCTCTGCCACAGAGCAGGGTGATGTGTTTTCCTTTAACCTTTTCCATTTTTCCTTATTCTTTTTTTAAATTAATTGTTAATTAAATAACTTGTATTTGCTTTAAATTGTATGATGTGATCAGTGGGTCAGGAAGGTGCGCAGTGCAAAGAGAGTACCCCGGAGTGGGGACACCCTAGTCCCTGTCGTAGGTGACCACAGCAGGTTTGGGGGTTGAGTCCCCCAGGAATCCTGGGCCCAGCCTTGTTGGGGTTACGAGGACTATGCCAGACAGCAGAGTGGAAGGGGAGTCCTCAAGGGCAGGGAGGCCTCTTGGTAAAGGAAGTAGGAGCGAGGACTCAGATCCTTTCGCCATCCCACTTCACCGGGGTAGTGCAGAAGCCAGGAAAGTTCCCTGCAATAGCAGGACCATTCTCCTGCTTACACAAAGACAGCTCCACACGCCCCCACTTCCTCCTCTCCCTGCCCCTGAGGTCTCACCCCTTGGCCAGGTCAGAGACATGAAGCTGGAGCTGGGCAGTGCAGGCAGCTGCTGCTCTGGCTTGTGCCATGGAGCGGGCAGCCACGTTGTTCCATCTCCTGCTGCTGGTGCCCAGGGTTGTGGCTGCTCCTCAGTTCAGACAGCTGGTAAGAGCCGCCCAGGCAGGGGGACCTGGTTCTGGGACCGGCACAGCCCTTGGGGAGCAGTGTGATCAGTGGGTCAGGGAGGTGCGCCAGTGCAAAGAGAGTACCCTAGAGTGGGGACACCCTAGCCCTTGTCCTAGGTGACCACAGCAGGGTTGGGGGTTGAGCCCCCCAGGAATCCTGGGTCCAGCCTTGTTGGGGTTACGAGGACTCTGCCAGACAGGAGAGTGGAAGGGGAGTCCTCAAGGGCAGGGAGGCTCTGGGTAAAGGAACTGGGAGCGAGGACTCAGATCCTTTCGCCAGCCCACTTCACCGGGGTAGTGCAGAAGCCAGGAAAGTTCCCCATAATAGCGGGACCATTCCCCCGCTTACAATAACATTGTGCATTGTGGCACCTAACTGCTACATTATTCTTTCCATGCAGAATAAGATTGAATCTCTGAAGGAAGAAGACCTCCCATTGGATGTTGTATCTCTGAGGGGTAGAAATGTGTTCTTAAAATTTCAGCAATGAAAGAAGGAGAGAGAGATGGGGAAGGACAAACTGAGAGAGAAAGAGATTGAGAAATGAGTGATGTAAATTATTTTATTTTCTCTTAGCACCTACGATGAGTCTGAAGTTTTGGAAGAAACAGGCTGCAGTGGGTTGCAATTTAGCTTCCTCTCCCATTGGCTCCAGGGAAGGGAAGGAAGGCGGGCATGGGGAAAGAGACACTCAGAGGAATGTACCAAGGTATTCACAGAACACAAGCAAACACAAGAAGCAGCCCTGGAGACAGAAATGACACACAAAAAACAAATGTTTCCACCAAAAGATACAAACACCCATGAGGAGGAAGAGGAGACATGCAAGAGGCTCACACCCACAAAACAAACATACACACAAGAATGATAACATGATACAAACAAGATTGACTTAAGCAAGGGAGTCAAACACCCACAGCCCAGTCCCACAAAGAAATCCAAACGTGAGGTCGGGAAAGATGACAAAAATGAGTTTGGGTTTTCCCGTTTTTGGCAATAAATACCACTAAAAAAGTGTTGATATGACTAGGGCTAGTTGCCAACCACAGTGAGGATTACCCCATACCGATGTGAACCATGGTTCTACTGTTATAACTGAATCCAGACCAGGGATTGCACTGGAAAGTGGTACAAAAACTGCTCTCTGTCTTTCTCTCCATCCTTCCTCATACACACTAACTTCTCTCTCTCCATCAATCAATCCTCACATACCCATCTCTCTCTATTTACTTATATTCATGCCCATCCTGTTCTGGGAGTCTCTGAAAATGAGAAAAAAATTCCAGTGCACTCCTTAACTGTTTTATGGCTTCTGTTCTTGCTATCCCCCGTGTAACACAACTAGACAGTGATCGCTTTGCAGATATCAGGCTTCATTGAGTTTAGGCAGCACAGGGAATTGCAGATGGGGCAAAATATTGAAAAATGAAGAGAATAATGTCCAGTAACCCTTAACCAGGCTGAATATCAGGATTCCTCTTTATTTGATTGAATGCACAATACCAGAAGGGTGAAATTGATGAATATTTTTGAATCAAAGGACTGTTTTTAAGATGGTTGCTATATTGCAGCAGGGAGTACAAGATAAGTATGGAGCAGTAATACCGTATAATGAGCACTAGAGGCAGCAGAGGGTGGAGAGTGGGCACTGGTGACTGTAGAGCAGTGGTCCCCAACCTTCTGAAGGACCATTGTGGCGGTGGAGCACCCGCCAAAATGCCGCCAAATTTCGGCAGCAATGCCTCTCGATGACGCCGCTTGCCGTCGACAAGGGATGTCATTGAGAGGTGTCCCCTCTGAAATTTGGGAGCGACCCCTCTCGATGACGTCACTTGTCGACGGCAAGTTGCGTCATCGAGAGGCGTCCCCTCCGAAAGTCAAGGGTGACGCCTCTCGATGACATCACTTGTTGGCGACAAGCTTTGTCATCAAGAGGCGTCTCCGCCAAAATGCCGCTGAATTTCAGCAGCATTTCGGCAGGTGCTCTCCCGGGGTCCAGGACGCGGGGACCACTGCTGTAGAGGATAGGGGATGGGCACTAGGGACAGGAGAGGATGGCGGCGGGTAATGGGTGGTTATAGTATACAGACTAGAGTGAGGGGTGGAAACCACATGACCAGTGTTCGGCGGTGGCTGAAGAGCCAGGTGCCATGGCGGTGTGGGAGAGGGGGTTAGAGGAAGAAGCTGTGTCCCCGACCTGCCCTCCATGTCCAGCCTGGGCCTTACATCTACTCATGATAGTAAACAGGGAACGCATGGCAGCAGCGGATGATAATTTGCCGGCGATAGAATGTCCCATTGTACAAGTGCAGGCCATAAAGAAGCTTGTTATATCTGCAGGTGGTGACATAGAAGAAATATTTGCTCTTGCGTAGGTCTGGAGGGAAGTTTGTCCCGTGCACACGGCAGACGCTCTTGATAGCTTCGATGGGTATATGGATGAAGGTGTTGAGGGGCTTCTTAAATAAATTCAATCTGCGCATCCTCGATGTGCAGTAGGCGTTATGCTTGGAGAATGAGGCCCGTAGATAATCCACATGCTCCCACAAGAATGTTTTGAACGCTGGAGTACATGACAGCCCACTGTCCAAAGCCATGCAGGCTATCAGCAGGACAAGGGGCAGCAGGAGCAAGGTGCGGGGTCCCCTCATAGCCATGGCCATGTCTGTCACTAGATCAACCTGCAGTCAGGAGAGGGGGATGGATGGAGACAGTATAGGGTGGGGATCTCCCTCCTCCATAGCACCTCCTGGACACGACCTCGTCCCATCCCACCCCTCTCTGTACCCAAACCCCACCCCTCCTGATATCCACTGCCAGCCTCACTCTGCCCAGAACCCCTCCCATTCTTCCATCCCCATTATGCTGAGGCCGTCTCAGAACCTGGCTCATCAGGGGCTCCATTGTGCCAGGTGCTGCCTTGACCCCCACCGAGATCGGGGCCTGCTCCTCTAACCCACTGCTCCCCATTCCCCTCCCAGAGCCAGGGATAGAACCCAGGTGTTTGGTGTCGAACTGTGATGGGGGGAACCCTGCCCCTTGTGCCAGCTCCTGCACAGACTCCAACTGAAATCATCTTCTGCCTCCTCTAACCCTCTGTTGTCCACCCAGAGGTGGAGAGTGAACCCAGGAGTCCTGACTCCCAGCCCCCATGCTGTAACCACTAGAACAGTGATACTCAGACCTAAGTAGCTGAGGAGCCAAATTAACAATTGACATTACCCAAATAGTACTAGTCAGATTTAAACAATGTGACAGGCAAACGTTTAGTATAGATAGATTGATGCCTGTTATATTGTTATATATATCTATATTATTCTCACAGCAAATAAGTTAATAAAAATGACTTAGTGCAATCTGATAGCTTAATTGGTTAACAGTAAAAACATCTTGATTGGTTAATAACTGAGGTTGGTTACTAATTAAATCAAACAGTGCTTTAATATCATCTGCTACAAAGAACCACATCAAAGAGTCATGTGCAGCTCACGAGCTGCAAGTCTATCACCCAACTAGCTCGTGCTGCCTCCCAAAAGCAAAACTCTGTGGTTTCAGCCCCATGTGACACTGTTCTCTCCTCTATCCAGACCTGTGAAAACTTCTGCAACTTACTCAAGTCCTTGTTTTTCCCTGTTCTCAGATAGATGGATTCCAGCTTCTCCTGAGCTGAACCTCACCCTGATCCTCCGTCCTGTCCTGTAGCGGGTTATATAGAGCCCAGCCAGATATGGAGGGATAGGAGTGGGAGGGAAAATCCAGTAAGCTATTGGGTAAACATGATTTCCCGTTATCTGGCAATTAAAAGCAGTGGATCAGCGAGCAGGGTGTGGGTGGGGAACGAACAGCACATGTTCTGCCAGAGATCTGAGCTCCACAAAAACATCTCAGCGTGTGTCTCCGCAGCAAGCGAAGATGCAGCTGTAGTGTGGGTGGGTGTAGCCATGCCATCTTTAATCGAACTAGTGTGCGTAGCAATATCAGGTGAGATAGACTTCACCCCGGAGTAGCTGCCTGAGTGCCAGCCTTCCAGGGACCCTCATACCTACTTTGGTTGCCACCTTGTGCTGTGGACCATGCCAACAGGTTCCCACTGCAGTTATTTCCCATGCTAGGTAGATTAACGCTCGTGTAGGGATACCCACCTGTGCTGCAATCACATCTTCATTTGCTGTGTAGATGGACCCTGAGTCCTGACCCATTGGCACCTTCCCAATCCACACCCAGCCTAGAAACTCACAGCTCTTCCGGTGCCCCCCAGTCTGGACCCACACATGCCTGCAATCCCAGCTCTGTTGCAGTAATTTAGGTGGAATATATAGACCCAAATTATCATTGGTGTTAACCTGGCCCTGTCACTCTCCAGGATGAAACAGTGTTAAAGGGAGTTAGGTATCCAGAGCTCTCAGCTTGCTCAGTCCCATGGCAAACACACCATTAACCATCACATTAACCTCTTTAAAGGATACAGAAAAGCAGGGCCAGCAGCCCAAGCATTTGAATGGTAAAGTACTAAGGCTTTTATTTTAACTGCATCTCTTGTTCCTTACCCCATTAGATGGGGAGAGTTTCCACAACTCCCCATGTGACAGTTTCATAAATAGTATCAAAGATGTTAATAACTCTCCTCTGGGGACAAAGAGAAGTTGTTAGTGGCTGCAGCTGCCATGGTTGCTGCTATTGCTACACTCCAAACCTCTTTCCTAGAAGACAAAATGCACCAGACAGGAGAGGGGAAAGAGACGAATGGCAAAGAGAGACAATGCGGCTTCAGTCTCTGGTGTGACTCTCCCTCACAGCCTCAATGCTGGAGAAATCCAGGCCTGGCACATGATCTTACCAGCTGCTCTGATACTTGGTAGCTTGTACAAGCCTGGGGTGTTCAGGGCATTGTGTTTAACAGCCTCTTTGGTCACATGGCCACAGTAGTATTGTGAAAAATCCAGTCTTGGCCAGCTACTGGCTAACACTTTTATTAAACAGAAGGAAAAAGGAAAAATAAATTGGAAGGAAAAAAGGCCGCAGGGTGTGTTCCTGGGGGGAGAGGGGAGCAGACGGCGAGGGGGACAAAGTCTCCCATCCCCAGTGTTGGTTGGGATTTAGCTGGAGCTGGTGGAAGTGGCCTTGTCAGCTGGGTCCAGGGCCGGTGCAACCACTAGGCAAGCTAGGGCGCCAAGATTTGTGGTTGCCGCTGCCAGTCAAGACGCTGGCTGCAGATCGCAGCTCTCCTGCCTTTAGAAAGTCAGCAAAGTCCTTTGATTTGATTGCTGTGTTGATAGGTACATTTACACAGCAGTAGCTCTTCTGTCTTGTAGATTGCACAGCAGCAGCCAGAAGGAGAGTGGAGCAGCTTGCTGCAGAAAGTGTAAGACCCCCGCTGGGGCAGATCTGTGCTCTCAGTGTGGTGCAGCTGGGCTGGCTTGCAAGGCATGCTCGGAGAGCGGGCTGCAGGAATTGCAGGCAGAGGCTCTGCTGCTCCCTGCAGGGAGAAGGGAGGGAGGCCACGGCTGGAAGCTCTGCGGGCTCTCTCACATGGAGGGGCAGCTAAGCTGCTTTAACCCCCCTTCCTGCGCCCCAACTTTCTACCATCCCGACTCTGCTTTGGCGTGAGGGCCGCGCACTCTCTGCCTCACAGTCCTGCCTGCCCCAGCCCCCCTGCCAGAGCGAGAGCCCAGCATTCAACTCGCCAGCCCAGGCACAGGACGGACTCGTGAAGGCAAAGCAGGCAACACGCTCCCATTGCCCTGTTGCAATTGCACTTGGCCCTCTGCTGCTGCATGCCAGGGACTGGAGAGGAGAGCGCCCATTTCACTCTTTGAATCCTACCCCGCCCGCTGCCCCCCAGCCAAACCCAGATTGCGCCTTCTCCCCCCTCCACACCCAAACCCTGTCTGCTCCCCTTGCACTCCCCAAACTCTGAACCTCTCATGGACCGAATACCCAGTTCTGCCTTCCCTGTCCACCTAACACCCATACCCCCACTGACTTTAGACCCGGTCTGCTCCCCCTTCCGCTCCCCCAACCAAAACCCAACCCCACTGACCCTAACCCAGGTCCGGCTTCCCTTCCCACCTACCCCGAATCCCCTACTGACCCAACTTGGTCTGCTCCCCTTCCGCCTCCCAGCCAAACCCAACCCCCACTGGACCCAATCCCCATGTGGCATCCCCTTCCCCAACACTAACCCGATCCCGCCAGTATACGGGTTATCTGCTATTTTTCTTTTATTAATAACGACAAGGAGTTTCCTTCTGGATGCATTTTTTAAAAGACTAACAATTTGTATTTGGGCATAAGTTATACCTAGGTAGTCGTAAAAAAAAACCCACTTCTTCAGATGCCTATTGAGTGGAAGTTACAGATGAGACCATGAATAGAGAGGGAGTTTACCCTCTTCAGAAATGGAGAGAACCTCAGTGTTGACAAGGCCAATTCAGTCAGGTGTGGATGTGCGTCCACTCCCATATAAATGATGAGGTGGAAGTGTCCTCAGGAGATGCAAAGCTGCTTTAAATTAATAAGCCAGGCACTCTCGCGTCCCTCTTCAAGACCCCCACCAATTAAGGGTGTTAACCAAATAGATTGCAACATGAATTTAGTTCTGGCTGTTTCTCTTTTGAACGGTCTGTCTTCTGAGTTTTTTTATTTCTTACCAAGAATAGTGACTTTTTTAAATCTGTGTATTAGAATGTCCTAGGGGAGATGAAGTGTTCACCTACTGGCTTTTTTATATGTTACTTATTTCCTGATTGTTGATTTGTGTCCGATTATTCTTTTACGTATAGGGACTGTTCGCGTTTGGCCAATAATACCTGGGCAGAGGGCATTGCTGGGCACATGTGGCATATATTCACATTAGTAGATGTTCAGTCGTGAAACGAGCCCTGATGGTATAGTCTGATTGATGCGTGTTGCGTGCCTCTCGCAGTTCTCATGTCGCTCGACTATGTTCTTATGATCAAACTGTCGCAAAGAAGAAGTAGTGAGATCTTCAGTCTCCATTGGGCTGGCTTGGGGGAGATCTGTGGGCTAGGTCCTCTCTGTTTGGGTAATAGACGAGCTCTGTCAGGCTAACGAAAGGTGTATGTATGGCGTACAGTGTTAAATATGTTATGGATCGTTTTCATTTAAGGGCGCTCTGTGAGAGAGGTATGGATCGGTTTTGCGACATTAGTTAATATCAGTCCTTGGTGTTGGTGAAAGTGTTATAGAGTATGCTGAGTTTTCGTTGCAATTGCAGTTTTTCGCGTGTCAGTCTAATCTCTACGTTCCCGAAGCTTCCGTTCCTATGGTTGTTATTTTGTTTGTTATCACCCCTATTGTTTGTCTGGTCCTATTACTGACTCCTTGACCTTCTAAAGCTTATTGAAGGCATTACCCGCGCTAGAATGGACTTGATCCCAGAGAAACGCATGCGCTAAGGTCTCATTTTATAAAATTTTATTAATAACAGTAAATTGGATAAATATAAAGGTAGAATAAAAATGAGTATAGAATCCCTTTGAATATGAAAGGATGAAGGAAGTAAAGTTGACAGTGTGTGTATTGCCTATAAAAGTATGTGATTTATTTTAGTCCATCGCTATGTGTCTGGCAAAATGAAAAACATGATAGCTAATGTAAACACTGTCAGAGTATTCATTTGTATTTTATTTAGATAATGTTATACTAAATAATTGAAATTTAATAAATTTCCAGCCAAACGGTGGGTGCCATTATTCATATCACGAACAATCCACAATATTATGTGCCACTATTCCATTATTTTTGTTTTAAAGTTAGTTTAATTAAGCAATGCATCCGGAGGGGGTGGGACGGCTGGTGGCGGAACGGTTGGGAAGTTTTTGCCTGAGTGCTCAAAATAATCTCTTATTGCCCAGCCCTGCAGGGTCCCTCATCTCGTACTTGGTCCTCACAAGTAAGGACATTACGTCTCTTGGAGATAAGGTTGGATCGAAAGGGAAGGTCGCCAGTGGCTTCTCATGCGTAAGGAACCTTGTGACTATACACGGAAAATGGCCTTGTATTAGCAGCCCTGGTATGATAATGCTCACTTTCTTTCCCCATTGCATTCAGTCGCAGTGATATGTTGCATTTGCTTCCTCTTTCCTTTTCTGACATGTTTTTTCTTCCCTAGTTTATTCGTGACGCACTTATAGAAGGGGGTAGGTAATATGGGAGGAACAGCTTCTCCCTTCGCTATTTTAGTTTCATCAATATAGGGACCTAATTTTCACCACACTCAGTGTGCTGGAATGCCAGGCGTGGGACTTAATTGATCTGTGCATACGCACCCAATTGTTCTTTTCTTTATTGCATTTATCAGAGTCCTTGAATGAGTATCAATCACCTAAGGGTCCATAAGGGCCTTTCTGGGCTAATCCGTTTTCTTGCTCTCTTTGCAGTCTTCTTATCCAAACTTTCTGTATGAAGAGGTATATGATTTTGTAGTGATGTTATATGTGATAAACTTTTATCGCTCATCACAGCTGAGCCTTAAATTAGGAGTTAATATTTTGTTTAAGGAATCTCAATTTTATTAGAGCAGGTCTCCCATCTCTCACAGTTTCAGATTTTTCCCAAGCAGATGAAATACGAACTATGTCACTTACCTCTAGATGTCAGCCCCAGCTACGTAGCCAAGTTGCCCCTTCAGTGTTCTGAGTCTGCCAAGATCCCCGCCGTCCGCGGGATTTGTAAGATACCCTGCCAAGGCATTGGGGGTTTCGTGTCATAAGACAGTAGAAGGAGGTTTAATAGAGAGCTCTCATAAGGAGTACTTAATCTCTTTTTTGACTGTAATAGGGAGAAGTTACAATACCAGTTCAGTAAGGCTGCCCAACTGTCACCACTGACGCAGTCATGATCCACTCGGTAACAGAGAACTCTTTCAAATGTCTTGGGGAGGAGAGATTTGCTGTGTGTGGTGCTGGTTTAGTTTGGTTGTTGGTTACTAACTGAGAGAGCTGAATTCAGAATTCGTGGCGAGACCAGCTGGAGTGGTGTCGTGGGTTGCAGCGCAGTTATGCCTCCGCTATGTCTCCATTTTGTTCTCTTACACGCCTTGCCTTGAGATATTACTTTCATACAAGAGGTAGTCCAGTTTTTTAGTTTTTGTTTCTCCTTCTGGTGGCCGACCCCTTCCTGTGCTGCTATATAGTTTGTTACACAGGGGCCATTTCCTATGTCTCAAAGGGCCAGGGGGGACCCCTTAAGTTGTTTGAACGAATGTTCATTCATGTGGCCTTTCCTCAAGGAGATATCACTATGTCTGTCGTGCTAAGTGCGGACCTACTGCCAGATGGTTCACGGTGTTAGTGCCTGTTATCACCATTTGTAATTAAACCTGGGGCTTGGTGGCCTAGGGTCGGCCATGTCCCCAGACGCTTGCAAGATCTATGTGTCAGATCTGCTGGGACCTGAGTCAGTAGGCCTCATGCTGCTGTTGAGTCCCTGAAGTTGTGAAACTCAACCCCTTTGTTCGTAAGTATCGCTGCCAGGAGTTCTTCGTCGTTTTGCTTTACTGACAGTTTATTTCTGTGTCTCCTCCCCTGTGACAGAGGAGCCTATCAGACAGTATTACTGGGTGAGGAACTGCGCTGAGTGCCTTTTAAGACAGGCACATTTTTTGGAAACAAAACATCATAAAGTTCACTGCGATTGCTGCTGGTCTGAATCAACCGAGGGGTTCTGGGGTTCTTTCCCTCTCGTTTTATTTTTGAGCGTACCCCCGATAGAGATTGTTTCTGTAAACACCCCACCTTCCATGCGCCAGAATACGAATTGCAACTGCCTGAGAGAATCTCTCTGGATTATTCTAGACCGTTACGAGCCCTTCCTTAGCTTCTTCTGATTTCTTGCATGCTTTTGCTTCGCTGCTACCTGTGTACGTAGATCCCTCTGTTTAAACTTTCTATACTTTATTTATGTATTTTATGCTGCGTGCTCTGTCTCCCAGACACTGACACGATAAGCCTAAACCTTGTCTGTTTTCTTAAAACCTCTCTTAAACTCCTGCTGACGTCTTCGCCGCTTAAAAATAGTTATGTGCCCACTGACTTAAGCTCTGCTCCTGTTGGGCATTGCTTCGGGTGACTCCACTGCTTGTGCAGCCCGTATCCCACTGCTGCAGCTCACCATCCCTTGGCTTCCTTGAATGGGGCTTGCCTTGGGAGCTGTACTGTATCCTTGTGTTGCACATACCACTCTGCCCTCTTGTGGACGCTTCCCCATAGCATTAAGGTGCACCATAGGGTTTTTGCTTTTCTTAGTTTTAATAAGTTCCTATAGTTTGCTTAAGACTGATTTAGAGCTTGTAAGTTTCACCATGCCTTGCTATAGTTTGCTGTTTGTGCTTCCGTATAGTTTTGCTTGTTAATAGTTTTGCTTAGAATGTGATATTTGTTGTTTGCCTAGTCGTTGTGGTTATAGAATAGATTTAAAAGCCTCATTGCCTGGGTTGAGGTTATCTGGTTTTAATTTACCTGTTTTCTTATTTTGATATAAGCTGCTTGTCATTTTATATATATAAATTTGATTAAGCTTAGACAATAGATAAGTTTTTGCTTGTTTGACATTCATCTGTCCTTCTCGCTGTCCCTGATCTCTCCCTGGAACTTTCTCCCTTGTCTGTTTTCCCCTTAGCTCCAATCTTCCCCCTGCTGTGTACTAGTCTCCATGGTCTCCTTGTTTAGTAAACTCGACCTTTGCTGCTTTTCCCCCCTGATCTGCACTCTCCCAAAACTTCCCAACTCTTTGCTGCTTTTCCCCCTGCGTCTGCATCACCCTCCGAACTTCCCAGACCCTGCTGCTGCTCTCTCCCCCTGGTGTAACTTCCCAGACCTTTGCCACGCTTCTTTCCTTTTTGTTCGTCAAATATGTGTGCTTGTTGCTTAAACCTCCCTCTAGCCCTTCTTTACACTTCTCTGCTTGCTCTCTCCTGTATCTCCTTAGTTCGTTCGCTATTCTCTCACGCTGCCCTCCCCTACCGAAGATCACCATCACACTTGCTCCGTTGTCTTCACCCCGCTGCTCCGCAACTTCCCTGAAGTGCTCTCCGCTGCTGCAAACCTGTTTCTTCCCTCAGCCGTCTCCCCCAGTCTCCACGTACCTTCTCATCGCTTGCACGTTCAGCGCCCTCCTCTTCTTGCTGCTCCCAGACTCCCCTTAAGCATGCGCTCCAGCTGCTCTTGTTCTCCCGTACGTCCAGCCCGCAGGCTCTTGCCTGAGGACTGCTCTGGGCTTCACCCCGCAGGCTTCAGAGTGTTTTCTCGCTGCTTGCAGCTGCACTCTCCTCTCATCAGTTAGCCCACTGATCATTCACTCCCCTCCCCACTCCCGTTTCTTGACCCAGCCTTTAGTACACTCTTGCGATTATCTGCTATCTATCACAGCCTCACAAAACTAAGTCATTTAATTTTCTTTTATACTGTTACATTTGCATAATTCCGAACTTATCAACCATATTGTAAGTCATTGCACTGTGATTTTCACATATTTTTTACTTGGTATTATAACACCCCATTGGTTGCCTCCACTTTTCTGATATATTTTGTATTTGCATGATGCCATCGTGTTACATTGCTGCTGTATAAAGCTATTAACCTCACTTAATACAGTTCTGGTCTGAGATTGTTGACCATTTTATATAGAAGCTACCGTTTTTACTTTGCGCAATTTTCTTTGTGGTACGTTTTGCATCCCATCACTGTATCTAAAGTTGTTCCTATATAATAGTTGAGTTGCTTTATTGACATGCTACTGTTATTCCCATTGTGCCTGAAACCCCACTTACTGTACCCCACTGGTTTAGAACTCGCATACACTGTTCCAATGAGAAGAACCCCCCCCCCCCCCCCACCCTCGATTGTCTCTGTTTGTAAACCACCCCTATTACACCCCGCATGCCTTATCGATTATTTCATTGTTAATTTCCACCACTTTCCTTTTTCGCTTTAATAAATAATAAAGAAATTAATTGGCACCCCCAGCCGTGACGGGGTTAATTAAGCTCCCCAAGATCCCATATACCTGCAGGCAGGAGGAGGGACAACGTTGCAACCAGGTTTTCTCTCCAGGTCTCTTCCGATACAGGTTCATTTATAGATTTCCAAATAGTAAAGTACATAGGTAGATGGCCGGTGTTAGGTTTATGTTTGTTTTTCTTTATTTGCAAATGTGCATTTGGCTAGAAGGAGTTTTAAGTGTGTATTTGGCTGGGAGGATGTTTCAAAATGTGTATTTTCCTGAAAGGAATTTATTCCCCAGCCAAACCTGAACCCTCAATGACCGACCCAGCTGCTTCCCTTCCCACCTAACCCAATACCCCACTGATTAGCCGGTCTGCTCCCCTTTCCGCTCCCGCCAACCAACCCAACCCCCACTGACCCAAAACCAGTCGCTTCCCTTCCCCACCTAACCCAATCATCTCTCCTATTCCCCAGCCAAACCTGAACCCTCAATGACCGACCCAGCTGCTTCCCTTCCCCACCTAACCCAATACCCCACTGATTAGCCGGTCTGCTCCCCTTCCGCTCCCCCATACAACCCAACCCCCACTGACCCAAACCAGTCGCTTCCCTTCCCCACCTAACCCAATCATCTCTCCGAGAGTCTGGGAGGAGGAGAGAGAAGAAGGAGGAAGGTGCATTTTCCTCTCTGTTTAAGATTCAAGGAGTTTGAATCACAGTGATCTTCCAGGGTAACCCAGGGAGGGGAAGCCTGGGAGAGGCAACGGTGAGGGAAAGGTTTTTCTTTCCTTGTGTTAAGATCCAGAAGGTCTGGGTCTTGGGGTTCCCCGGGCAAGTTTCTGGGGGGATCAGAGTGTACCAGGCACTGGAATTCCTGGTTGGTGGCAGTGCTACAGGTTCCAAGCTGGTAATCAAGCTTAGAGGAATTCATGCTGGTACCCCATCTCTTGGACGCTAAGGTTCAGAGTGGGGAATTATACCATGACAGGTTCTATGAAAATTAGTGGGGAACCCAGCATCCTAATTGCTTAGGTGACTTGAAGGGGGCAGTCAGAGCACATGAACCCCCTGGGCTGCAGTGCTGTCTCTACAGGAAGAGGGGATAGTAGCCAGCTTATGCTAAATCAGTCTTTGCCAGTACAAATTAAAATGGCTGCAACAATATTTCAGCTCACAGCTCTTGATTGTTAAACTGAGTGCTCTGGCCCCTCAGCAACAGAACTGCCGTGGTCAGTAGAACAGCATGACAAGGGGTGATAAACATTGCACATTGTGGCATCTAATCATGTATTCTATACTTGCAGGGTAAAACCAATTCTTTGAAGGAAAGAGAACTGTCACTGGATGCCGTTAGGTGTCTGCCTTATTTCTGAGAGCAGAAATGTGCCCTTGGAGGTTTAATGATGAAAAAAGGAGAGAGGAGGGGAGGCAAACTGAGAGAGAGAATTTGAGAGAGGAGTGGGGTAAATTATTTTCTGTTGAGACCAAAGCCAGGTGTGGAGTTTGGGGGAATGAGTTGGGTTGGATTGGAATTTGGCTTCCTCTCCCATTGGCTATAGGCAAGGAATGGAAGATGGTACATGGAAAGAGAAATTCAGAGGTGTCAAGGTGTCACCCCCACTCTGAACTTTAGGGTACAGATGTGGGGACCTGCATGAGATAACTCCTAAGCTTATTTACCAGCTTAGATCTAGTAGCTGCCACCATCAAAACATGGGAGAGTCATTTGGAAACTCTGTCTTCCCTTCAAATATTTCCCCAGTCTTTATCCCCCTTTTCCTGGCAGGATTGAGACTGATTCACCTCCCACCAATTCCTGGTGAGCCCAGATCCAAAAAACCCTTGGATCTTAAAAACAAGGAAAAATCAGTCAGGTTCTTAAAAGAAGACTTTTAATTAAAGAAAAAGGGTGAAAGGAATACCTCTGTGAGATTAGCATGCAAGCTACTCTTACAGACAACAGATTCAAAACACAGAAGACGTCCTTCTGAGCAAAAACAAAAGAAACCCAATTTGATTCTCCCTCTTATGGAAAAACGAAGTCACAAAAGAAAATAAACATAATCTAATACATTCCTTCTCTAAAGAAATGTTAGATGGCTGATTCCTGGATCCTTCACTCCTGCACAAACTTTTTTTGAACAAAGACTGATTTCCCTCCTCCCTCTTTGAAAACATCTTGTCCCCTCATTTGTTTCTCTGGTCAGGTGTCAGCTAGGCTAGGTGAACTTCTTAACCCTTTACAGGTAAAAGAGGAATTACCTCTTAACTGTCTGTTTATGGCAGGAGGAATACACTCCGATATACAATGTGGCCTGATCTATAGATTAGGAATTAATTATATTGTTTACTTAAGAATTTTCAGTTCTCACTTTGAGGGCTGACAGGTTCTTATTCCAAGCTCATGCTCGGTACTCTTAAAATGAGCCAGTGGACGCCGCCCAGTGGAACACCACCCAGATACGTGAATGGACTAAGGACCGGAAACAAGCCCAACAGTCACGGGAGTCTCCATCAGCCAACCTCCTCGATCCATTCACGTATCAGGGCAGAGTTCCTCTGGGCGGTGTCCACTGGCTCCCTTGACACCTTCGAGGAGCCCGCCCACTGCTAAAGGATCCTCCCCCAGCCTAAGGGGAGGACCCACAGGACCACAGAAGCCCACTGATTACGGGGTACAACTAAGAAAAGAACAGGGACGGGAGTGTGGTCAGAGGGTCATAAGAAGGGAGCCTGATGGGGACACTGAGCAGAGAACCCCGGACAGCGCCCACTGCTCCTCGAAGGCGTCAAGGGAGCCAGTGGACGCCGCCCAGAGGAACTCCGCCCGGATACATGAATGCAGGGGCTATGTAGCGGGTTGGTTACCCGCTCCTGCCCTGAAAGATTTAATAAGCGGTCTGGCAGGGCTTGAAGCTTCAGCTCTAAAAGCTGGGCTGACTGGGGAAGTGGCTGCAGCTGGGCCACACACTAATCAGGCCACAGCTGGCCTGTATAAAAAGATCAGGGAAGTCAGGCCCTTCTCCTACTACATCCAGAGGGAGAGTGTTTGGGCCTGGCTTCAGGGAGCTAGATAAGCTACCTAGAGTAGAGCAGGGCAGGGGAAAGGCAGAGAAGCTGGGGAGCTCCTGTTTGGAAGGCCCCAGGCTGCAACCTAGCATTAGGTCAAGAGGTACTGGAGATTGCAGAGGGTAGCCCAGGGATAGGCAAAGGCATCAGGTCCAAACCCCTTTGCTGATGATGAGTAGCTTATACTGGAACAGGGGCTAGATGAAGACTGGGCAGTAGCCGATACTGAGGCAAAGTAGGGATAATGGGCTGGGGGTTCCCCTGGGAGGGGGAGACCCAGATTGGTGGGATACTGTCATAGGGCAGCACCCCAGTTAAAAGAAGCACTGGGGTACAAGGAGGGACTTCGGGTCAGAGGACAGGCGGATCACTGGCCTGCAGAGGGTGCTCCTGGCTGGAAATTGAGCTAATTCTTGAGGATGACCAGCAGGAGGTGCCACAGGGGTGAGTCTGGCTGTCTACAGGCTACATCTCTCTCTCCCCCCTACCTGCATACAGGCTGGGACGCAACTCTTATACATAAGAATATAAGAATGGCCATACTGGGTCAGATGAAAGATCCATCCAGCCCAGTATCCTGTCTACCAACAGTGGCCAATGCCAGGCGCCCCAGAGGGAGTGAACCTAACAGGTAATGATCAAGTGATCTCTCTCCTGCCATCCATCTCCACCTCTGACAAACAGAGGCTAGGGACACCCTTCCTTACCTATCCTGGCTAATAGCCATTAATGGACTTAACCTCCATGAATTTATCTAGTTTTCTTTTAAACCCTATTATAGTCCTAGCCTTCACAACCTCCTCAGGCAAGGAGTTCCACAGGTTGGCTGTGTGAAGAACTTCCTCTTATTTGTTTTAAACATGCTGCCCATTAATTTCCTTTGGTGGCCCCTAGTTCTTATGTTATGGGAACAAGTCAATAACTTTTCCTTATTCACTTTCTCCACACCACTCATGATTTTATATACCTTTATCATATCCACCTTAGTCTCTTCTTTTCCAAACTGAAAAGTCCTAGCCTCTTTAATCTCTCCTCATATGGGACCCATTCTAACCCTGTAATCATTTTAGTTGTCCTTCTCTGAACCTTTTCTAATGCCAGATTATCTTTTTTGAGATGAGGCGACCACATCTGTATGCAGTATTCAAGATGCAGGCAAACTCATGGATTTATATAAGGGCAATAAGATATTATTCATCTTATTCTCAATCCCTTTTTAAATGATTCCTAACATTCTGTTTGCTTTTTTGACTGCCGCTGCACACTGCATGGACATCTTCAGAGAACTATCCACGATGACTCCAAGATCTTTCCTGATTAGCTGTAGCTAAATTAGCCCTCATCATATTGTATGTATAGTTGGGGTTAGTTTTTCCAATGTGCATTACTTTACATTTATCCACATTAAATTTCATTTGCCATTTTGTTTCCCAATCACTTAGTTTTGTGAGATCTTTTTGAAGTTCTTCACAACTATCTTGAGCAGTTTAGTATCCTCTGCAAACTTTGCCACCTCGCTGTTTATTCCTTTCTCCAGATCATTCATGAATAAGTTGAATAGGATTGGTCCAACGACTGACCCTTGGGGAACACCACTAGTTACTCCTCTCCATTCTGAACATTTACCATTTATTCCTACCCTTTGTTCCCTTTGCCAAAGTTCATAGGCCTCAAGACTCATGCTAACTGCTGAAGCCAGCATCTTACAGGGTACAGGCCTGTAGGTTCCTTGAATTACTGCTGAGTATAATAAAGGCAGAATATAAAGAAGGCAAGGCAGTGAATGTAGAAAGGCAAGCTAGCCCTATGGGCTACAGGTCACACCCCCCCCCCCCCCCGATATAGTGATTGTTAATGAGCCCTATCATGTAAATTTAAGGTCTTACCCATTTGTTTAAACCTGTGCTTTTACATAACACAACAAAGAACAGATAAAGGGGAATTGCCACTTTCCCAATTAGCATATATGCCCATGTGGTGTAAAAATTTTGGATCCTATAATCTTTCACTCCAATCAACCACAAAAATATCTTGATGTTTTGGTATTACACAATACTGGCCATTTCCACTACGTGTCACCCTTCTCATACGAGCCTCTTGCTTTGGTTAGCCTGTGAGGGAGGATGATGATGACAATGGATTCTGTTGGTACTTTCCTTCTGGCTGTACATCAGTGTGTTCACTTCAAACATATCGTCTGTGCCTATGTACCAATATCCCTTCTCTGAGCAACAGGCCATTAGTGGAATTTTTCACAATTGGGTGTTACACTACCAGAGGAGGTACATTGGTGAGTTCACTGTAGACATTGTCTTCATGGTGACCTACTGAGTGGATAGCTGCCAAGTTACCAGACATCCTTGAACATAATCAAATAAACTGTAGACAGGACACATAAGGGATTTTTGCCACGGCTTAATCTTGTGGGACTTGATGTTATGGGCATTTACCAACTTTTAATTTGACAACTTAATTCCTTTCATGATCCGCAAAAACCTGAGATGTCTAGAGGAGTCTGTTTCCATTATGCTCCTTACATTTCATTTGGCAAACCTCATCTTAAAGGGTTAATTGTGCATTTGCAATGTTCTATTACCTTGTGTAAAACCAACATGTGCTTTTATATACTTGAGGGGCAGACAATCTGAGCAGTGAAGCCTCAAACTAAATACCAGAATGAAATACAAACAAATAACTAACAAGATTTCATCCCAGTATATTGTACAAAACAGACCTATACATCTCCTTGCCCTGTTGGGCATAATTACCTCAAGACCATGTTACCTTGGCTGGAACCTGATTTTTGTATTTCCAATGGTTGGATTATGTTTAGCAATTTATGACACATAACCTATATATTTTCATATAATAAAACATTGTACCTGTAATATAGCTATTAATCCTACATTAATGTTACAGTGGTTTGCTCAATATACTTTTGGATTTTAATCTGGGTTCTGGCAAAAAAAACCCAGCCACATTGCCTGACAAACCACAATCAAAATTATATAAAATATATCAATATAAATTAGTTGTAATTAAATTGTTGCGACAAATTATATTGTCTCATATATGTAAATATAAATGTATTTATGACTGACTTTTGCAAGAATTAAACTACCACTTGTGTTTTATAAGAGCAGACCTATGGGATTAAACCCTCATTATAATATTGAAATAGTGTGGTACAAGGCTCTTGCTTTAGAGTTAGAGGCACAACGACACAAACACACCCTACAAAGACCCAAACACCCACAAGGAGGAAAAGGAGACATGCAAGAGGCATTCAAGGAAGAGGAACATACGCACAAAACACAAACCTAGACACAAGAACCATAACATGACACACAAGCTTCACATAAGCAAGGGATTCAAACACACGCAACCCAGACCCAGATGCAAACATGAGGTAAGGAAAGATGTGACTCACAAAAGGAAGAGTTTGGGTTTTCTTTTTTGGGGGTCTGTGTGCAATGAATGCCTCTGGAAACGTCCTTATGCTTCTATGACTTGTTGCTCTCCGTAGTGAAGGTTAAGCTGGTGTGAACCATGGTTATTATTGCTGGTATACCTGAGTCCACTTTAGGGGTTGTGCTGGAAGTTGGAATGAAGACTGCTTTCTGTCCCATACTCATACACGATCACTTCTCTCTTTGTCTCAATCCATCCATCTATCCCCACTAACCAATGTCTCTCTATCAGCTTATATTTGTGCCCATCTCATTGTGGAGTCTCTGGAGGCTGGCAGATGCTACAGGAACATGGGAGGTTGTTATTGCCATGAGGATAATCTCCATAGACATTCTTGATGGGTATAATTGATGGAACCGCCTAGCTGGGAATGAGGCTTCCAGCTGTTATTACCATGCAAATTTGGAGTTTTAAAAGCTTCTAAACTATCTAATGTCCTACTTTTGCCTAAGCTAATTCTTCAGTTTCATCAACTTTAAATTCATCATCTCAGCTTCTAGCTTCTGGTAGGGATTAGAGGCTGGAGCTGGGAGTCAGGACTCCTGGGTTCTACCCCTGGCTCTGAATGAGGAGAGGAGTCTAGTGGGTTGGACCTGGGAGTCTGGACTCCTGGGTTTTATCTGTCTCTCTGGGTTGGAGGTGGGGTCTAGTGGGTCAGAGGAGGCTGGAAATCAGGACTCCTGGCTTATATTTCTGACTTTCAGAGGAGAATGGGTGTAGTGTTTTGAGCAAGGGGAACTGGGACCCAGGACTCCTGGGTTCTTTCTCCAGTGCTACAGTTGTCTGGGCATTGAGGTCTCAAATGAATATTCCCTCCAGGATATTGGTGTCATGCACTAAGCACATGGGTGAGATCTAGCTGACTTCAGAGTGAAGGGGTATAATTATGTTGTAGTTTGATGGGTACACTGCTGGTCCTGTAAACAAGGTGCTGTGAGTTTATATCTCACTAGTGCTTGGATTAACCATTTCTTTCACACCATCTCCAACCCAGTGGCTTGCAGTTGGACAGGAGACATCTGCTCAGTGATAGGCAAATTTTATTACTCACATGGCATCAGATCCAGCTCTCAGGTGTCATGCACAGAATCCTCTTGAGCTGGGTTCCCTTCCTCAAAGTCCATGGGACATTTAGAGGTGGAAGAAAGGTGGGATTGGAGCAAAATTGCTCAAACGCTGTCCATTTCAGGGGACTTCTAGAGGCTCAGCAAACCTGACCAGCTACCAACTGCAGTCCAAATGCAGAATGCTGCCTGTAGCCACAATGGACCCGACACTGATTATGAGGTCAGGACAACCCCTTCTGAGTCTCCTCCCTTCAGCACAGCACCTGTCTGGGTGGCACTTGTGGAACTGGGGTCAGCAGAGCCCACGATGGAGAACGCTGAGAGTACCCTGAAGGTTTCTGATTTATTTACAGGGTGGTTAAGTGCTTTGACCATGGGTCAAACTCAGCATTAGACCAACAACCTGCAATTTCATGTCTCCTCCTCTGACTTAAATAGGGTCTGTGGCCCAATCAGGAGCTTTGGAGCTCTTCCAATGACTTTAGAAGTGAGGCTAATGCCCCCATTGGGTTTCATGGATGCTGGTCCCAGCTATTATCTGAAGCTAAATAAATACATTTTAAAAAAATCTGTCAGGGACAGTACTTGGTCCTGCTAGTGAAGGCAGGGGATTGAACTCGATGACCTTTCAAGGTCCCTTGCAGTTCTATGAGAAAGGTATATCCCCATATATTTTATTTACCAACTAGCCAGTTCCTCACCATTTTGTAGTTGTGCATTTAATTTTTCAGTCCTAAATGCACTTGTCTTTACTGAATTTCATCTTGTTGACTTCAGACCAATTCTCCAATTTTTCAAGGTCATTTTGAGTTGTATCCTTGTAGCCCCACTTCTAAAGTCATTGGAAGAGCTCCAAAGCTCCTGATTGGGCCACAGACCCTATTTAAGTCAAGCGGAGGAGACATGAAATTGCACCTCTGAGCTTCATCCTGCTATGGATGATTTTCTCATGTATATATGGTTCTGCCTTCTGCTCTAACCACCTAGTTTCCTGACTATGGCCTGACTCTCCATCCCTGCCCTCTGACTTGTTTCCTGCTTCTGATCTCTAGGCATGACAGCCCAGCCTGATTCCTGGTAATTGGACCCTCAGCCCCTGCCTGAAGCTAACCCATAGGACAGGCTGCCCATGACCCAGCCCTGACACAATCTAAATCTGAAAACGCTTCCCTAAACTGGACTCGGTAACACCCAGGGGCAGGGAGTTTCGCTGGTTAATTGTGAAGCCAGACGTCATGTGTTATGGTCTTCAGGGAGAAAGCAGGTGGTTGTGAGCCAGGGGTGCATGACCACGGAGTGATCTATCAGGAAGAAGAGAAAACACAGGGGTAATACTGACTACTGGGCTCATTCGTCTAGGTGTATGACTATTACTGCCAGTGTCTGAGTGTTTATCTCCCTGATTCATGTGATTTTTTTCTTTGCAAAGAGGAACAATATTGCAAATTGCATTTTAGAAAAGGATAGAGACAGGAGGAGAGGAGTAGAAGGCTGTGGGCAAGGTGCCTGGCCTCAGACTGGGTTTGAAAGTCCAGGGAAGGGATTCTAGTTGCGGGGTGTCAATGAGGTGGCAGAGCTGGAGTGAGTTAGAGACCCCTAGATGGGGTTCAGGACTGCGGTGTGAAGGGACAACAGGAGTTTGATTCTGTTTTTTGGGTGACACCTTCCTCTCAAACTGTGCCTTCACCCCTTGTCCCCTTCATAATAGGGTCTGTGAGTGGCTAATAGGTTTGGGTATAGGTAGGGGTAGGATGCAAACATGTGGCTCAAAAAAACTAGAGCTTACAGCAGCCAGATTAAAATGCTCTGCGGCACTGCTAGGAACCCCCAACTCCTTTGTTGCTGGTCTAACACTGGGTTTCTCACTGCAGCTGCCAACAGCCCATGGTTCAAACCCTAGAAGAGGCAAATTTTGACAATGACTCAGTTTACTTCTCTTCCTCTTGTGGAAGGCTCAGTGGGTTCCATCTGGATGGATCCAGCCTCTAGCAATTATTTTAGGGGATGTCACGGACCAGGGTCCCACCAGCTTAGGCTCTGACGCTAGCCAGTCCCAGTTGTACCTGGGCAAGGAATTCTCTGAAGAGAGGAATTGTACAAAATCTTGCTCAGAGAGAAAGTTTCCTCCTGATCTTCCTCACTTAGTGAAAGGCTCCTAACCTGGAGCATGAAAGTTTATATTTAGTGTGGGTTCCAATTTTGGGAGGGGAGTGGGGTCTAGTGTGTTAGAGCAAGGAAGGCTGGTAATCAGGACACTTGGGTTCTTATCTTGACCCTGGGAAGGAAGTGGGGGCCAGCAAGTTCAAGGTGCAAAAAGACAATAATCCTGAATCTTTAATTTCAGCTCATGGAGAAGAGTGGGGTCCAGTGGATTAGAGCAGGCCCAGCAGTTACAGTCAGGACTCCTGGATTCTATTCCTAATATTAGGGAGAAGATTAAGAGTGGGTTGAAAGCAAGGGGAACCAATCTGGAAAACCGCAACATATTTCCCAAGCACTCCTTAAGTGTTCCTCACGTTTTTCTATCCCCAATCTCACACAATGAGCCAGTGATTGTTTTTCAGGTAACATGTTTTATGGATCTTAGGGAGCATAGAGAATGGCATACAAGGGGGGAAATGTTGAAAAACAATGAAGACACCAATAAGAAATAACAGTTAATTGTGATGATTGTCCATTATTAAACTGAGTACACAATACTAGAAGGGTGAAACTGATGGATATTTCTTAATTAATTGCCACTAGTTGGCAGCAGGGAATACAAGATGGGGACCGGGCAGCTATACTGTATAATGGGCACTAGGGGCAGCAGAGGGTGAGGTGGGGAAGGAGAGGCTATACTGTATAATGAACACTACAGGCAGCAGGGGGTGAGGGGTGGAAACACCTAAACAACCTGACCAGTGTTGAGAGACGGGTGAGTAGCCAGGTGCTCTGGCCAGTATGAGAGGGACACAGCAGGATTAGAGGAAGCAGCAGGGATCCCTGCCAGCCCTCCATGCTCAGGCTGGACCTTTTGTCTATTCCACGAAGTTCACAGGAAGCCCGTTCCAGCAGGCGATGACAATTTGACGGGAAATCTGTGTGCCGACGTAAGAGAAGGTCAGCGGGTTAAATGTGCATTTGGTGGTGAGAAAGACAGCATTGCTCCTGCGTAGGCCACCTGGGATGTCAATCCCACCCCCAGAGCAGACACTATTGATGGATGGGATGGGTTTGTGAATGAAGGTGTTGACTAGCTTTCAGTATATTCCCCGCTTCCACATCATACTGTTGCAGTAGGTATTGAGGTTGGAGGCTGGGGTCTTTGGGTGGTCCACATGGTGATGATTGAATACATCATTTAGCACGTGCCATGGCATGCCGCTGGACAGGGTCAGGCTGGCTTACAGCAGGGCAAGGATCAGCAGGAGCACGGGGCGGGGTCCGCTTGGAGCCATGGCCATGTCTGTCACTGGATTGACCTGCAGTGGGGAGATGGGGGAGATGGATGGAGACAGCATGGGGTGGGATCTGTCTCTTCCATGGAACCTCCTGGGCCCAAACCGCTCTCATCAACCCTCCTACCCCACTGTCTCTCCCATTATTCACATCCAATTGTGCCAGGTACTTCACAGACCCTAACTGAAATGGTGGCTCCTTCCTCTAACCCACTATTCCCCATTTCCTTCCCAGACCCAGGGATAGAAGCCAGGTGCCCAGAGTCTCCGAGAGACCAAAAGGCCCCTCATTGTGCCAGATGCCTTAAAGCCTGCAACTAAGATCAGCCAACCTTTCTAACCCAGTGTTCTCCATTCACCACCCAGAGGTGGAGACTGAACCCAGGAATCCTATCTGCCAGCCCCCCCCACCACTAGAATAAGATGCCTTTGACATCAGAAAGCCTTTGACAAGGTCCCTCACCAAAAGCTTTTAAACAAAGTAGGCAGTCATGGGAGAAGAGGGAAGGTCTTCTCATGGATCAGTAACTGGTTAAAAGGTAGGAAACAAAGGATAGGAAGAAATTGTTTGTTTTCACAGTAGAAAGAGGAATATTGCGGGGGGTCCCCTTAGGATCTTTACTAGGACTACTGCTGTTCAACATATTTGTAAATGATCTGAAAAAAGGAATAAACACTGAGGTGGCAACATTTGCAGATGTTACAAAATTATTCAAGATAGTTAAGTCCAAAGCAGAGAGTGAAGAGTTACAAAGGGATCTCACAAAACTAGGTGGTTGGACAACAAAATGACAGGAGAAATTTAATGTTGACAAATGCAAAATAATGCACATTGCAAAACATAATCCCAACTATACATACAAAATTATGGGGTCTAAATTAGCTATTACCACTCAGGAAAGAGATCATGGAGTCATTGTGAATAATTCTCTGAAAACAACCACTCAATGTGCAGTGGCAGTCAAAAAAGCTAACTTCAACTACTCAGACATCTAGTGGGAAAATAACAGAGCAGGGCACAGATTATCCAACATTTTCTTGCAATGTATGGGAGACAATTTTTTATTTTACAAGATGGAGAAAACTATTAGGAGAGAAGCTGTTCTAGATTTGACTTTGACAAATAGAGAGGAACTGGTTGAGAATTTGAAAGTGGAAGGCAGCTTGGGTGAAAGTGATCATGAAATGATAGAGTTCATGATTCTAAGTAATGGTAGGAGGGAGAATAGAAAAATAAAGATAATAGATTTCAAGAAGGTAGACTTTAGCAAACTCAGGGAGTTGGTAGGTAAGATCCCACGGGAAGCAAGTCTAAGGGGAAAAACAACTGAAAATAGTTGGCAGTTTTTCAAAGAAACATCATTAAAGTCACAAGAGCAAACTATCCCACTGCGTAGGAAAGATGGCAAGAGACCACCCTGTCTTAACCAGGAGATCTTCAATGATATAAAAATAAAAAAAGAGTCCTACAAAAAGTGGAAACTAGCTCAAATTACAAAGATGAATATAAACAATAATACACGTGTGTAGGGACAAAATTAGAAAGGCCAAGGCACAAAACGAGATCAAACTAGCTAGAGACATAGAGGGTAACAAGAAAACATTCTACAGATACATTAGAAGTAAGAGGAAGACCGAGAACAGGGTAAGCCTGTTACTCAATGAGGGAGGAAAAACAAAAATAGAAAATGTGGAAATGGCAGAGGTACTTAATGACTTTGTTAGATTTTCACCAAGAAGGTTGGTGGTGATTGGACATCTAACATAGTGAATGCCAGTGAAAATGAGGTAGGATCAGCAGAGGGTAAAATAGGAAAAGAACAACTTAAAAATTACTTAAACAAGTTAGATGTCTTCAAGTCCTCAGAGCCTGATGAAACGCATCTTAGAATACTCAAGATGCTGACTGAGGAGATTTCTGAGCCATTGACGATTATCTTTGAAAATTCATGGAAGACAGAAGAGATTCCATAAGATTGGAAAAAGGCAGATATAGTGCCAATCTATAAAAAGGGAAATAGGGACAACCTGGGGAATTAGACAAGTCATCCTAACTTCTGTACCCGGAAAGATAATGGAGCAAATAATTAGGCAATCAATTTGAAAACATCTAGAAGATAATAAGGTGATAAGTAACAGTTAGCATGGATTTTTCAAGAACAAATTCTGTCAAACTAACCTGATAACTTTCTTCGACAAGGTAACAAGCCTTCTGGATGGGGGGAAGTGGTAGATGTGGTATATCTTGATTTAGTAAAGCTTTTGATACTTTCTCACAATCATGCTGGAAGGGTGTAATGAGCAGGGTTCTCCGGGGATCAGTTCTGGGTCCGGTTCTGTTCAATATCTTCATCAATGATTTAGATAATGACATAGAGAGTACACTTACAAAGTTTGCAGATGATACCAAGCTGGAAGAGTTTGCAAGTGCTTTGGAGGACAGGATGAAAATTCAAAATGATCTGGACAAGCTGGAGAAATGGTCTGAAGTAAATAGGATGAAATTCAATAAGGACAAATGGAAAGTACTCTGTTCAGGAAGGAACAATCAGTTGCACACAGAAAATGGAAAATGACTGCCTAGGAAGGAATACTGTAGAAAGGATCTGGAGGTCATAGTGGTCCACAAACGAAATATGAGTCAACAGCGTAACACTATTGCAAAAAAAATAAACATCCTTCTGGGATGTATTAGCAGGAATGTTGTAAGCAAGACACAAGAAGTAATTCTTCTGCTCTACTCTGTGCTGATTAGGTCTCAAACAGAGTATTGTGTCCAGTTCTGGGCACCACATTTCAGGAAGGATGTGGACAAATTGGAGAGAGTCCAAAGAAGAGCAACAAAAATGATTAAAGGTCTAGAAAACATGACCTATGAGGGAAAATTGGGGAAAAAATGGATTTATTTAGTCTGGAAAAAAGAAGATGGAGAGGACATGATAACAGTTTTCAAGTACGTGAAAGGTTGTTACAAGGAGGAGAGAGAAAAATTGTTCTTAACCTCTGAGGATAAGACAAGAAGCAATGGGCTTAAATTGAAGCAAGGAAGGAGTAGGTTAACATTAAAAAAAAATTCCTAACTCTCATGGTGGTTAAACACTGGAATAAATTGCCTAGGGAGGGTGTGGAATTTCCATAATTGGAGATTTTTAAGAGCAGGTTAGACAAACACCTGTCAGAAATGGTCTGGATAACACTTAGTCCTGTCATGAGTGCAGGGTACTGGACTAGATGACCTCTGAAGGTCCCTTCCAGTCCTATGATTCTAATGTTAGGAACCATTAGGAAAGGGATAGATAGTAAGGCATTAAATATCATATCCTGTTACCTAAATCCATGGTGTTCCCACGCTTTGAATACTGTCTGCAGTTCTTGTCTCCTCATCTCGAAAAGGATATATTAGAATTGGAAATGGTACAGAGAAGGGCAACAAAATTAATGATGAGTGTGAAACAGCTTCCAAATGAGGAGAGATTAAAAAGACTGGGACTGTTCTGCTTGGAAAAGACACAACAAAGGAGGGATATGATAGAGGTCTATAAAGTCATGACTTCTGTGGAGAAAGTGAATAAGGAAGTGTTATTTACCCCTTCACATAATACAAGAACCAGGGATCACCCAATGAAATTAATAGGCAGAAGGTTTAAAACAAACATAAGGAAGTACTTCTTCACACAATGCACAGTGAAGCTGTGGAACTCATTGCCAGGGGATGTTGTGTGGGCCAAAAGTATAACCTGGTTCAGAAAAAAAACAGATAAATTCCGGGAGGATAGGTCCATCAATGTCTATTAGCTAGGATGGGCAGAGATGCAACCTCATGCTTTGGGTGTCCCTAAGCCTCTGATTGCCAGATGCTGGGAGTGCTTGACAGGGGATGAATCACTCAATAATTGCCCTGTTCTGTTCATTCTCTCTGAAGCACTGGCCATTGGCCATTTTTGGGAGAGAGGATACTGGGCTAGATAGACTATTGGTCTTTGTATGGCCATTTTCTAATGTTCTCCCAGAAACTATCCCTGTAATTGCAGTCCCATGTGATGCTGTTCTCACCTCTCTCCTGGCTGCTGGAATCTCCTGCAACTTACCCAAGTCCTTGTGTTTTTGATGTCGTCAGAGCGATTGGTCCCAGCCTCTGAAGAGCTGAACCTCACCCTGGTCCTCCGTCCTGTCTCTGAGCATGTTATATAGAGTCCAGCCAGATAGAGATGTGTTGGAGTGGGAGGAGAAGTCCAATAAAAAATTGAGTCAACATGATTTCCTGATATCAGGCAATTAGAATCAGTGGCCCAGCAGGCAGGGCATGGGTAGGCAACAAACAACACGTGTCCTACTAGGCACCTGGGCTCTATGGAAACATCTTAGGGTGCGTCTATCCAGCAAGCGAAGATGTGATTTTCACATGGGTAGGTGTATCCCTGCCAGCTTTAATCCAGCCAGTGTAGGTGCTAATAGCATTTGGCACAGACTGCACCACAGGGTAATTGCTCTGGTTGCTCTCTGTGCTGCAGTCCGGGCCAATGTGTCCCCATTGCTGCTGTTTCCTGGGCTAGCTAGATTAAAGCTAGCATAGCAATGCCCACCCATGCTGGAATCACACCTTCGTTTGCTGTAGGTGTTTGTTTCTGTCCGAGGGATTGGAGCAAATGTGGTTGTATCTTTGGGCTTGGCTCTAGACAATGAATTGTGTAATGTGTTCTGGATGAAAGCTGGAGGAACGTAGGTAAGTATAGGGTTCCATAGGTTTCCTGTATAGGGTGGTGTTTATGTGACTATCATATAATATCAGGGTTGGAAGGGACCTCAGGAGGTCACCTAGTCCAACCCCCTGCTCAAAGCAGGACCAATCCCCAGATGGATTTTTGTGCCAGATTCCTAAATGACCCCCTCAAGGATTGAACTCACACCTCTGGGTTTAGGGGGCCAATGCTCAAACCACTGAGCTATCTCTCCCCCTCCCTTGTTTGCACTGTAGTGTCCATGAAGTGGATCTCTTATGTGGACTGATTCAGGCTGAGGTTGATGGTGGGGTGGAAATTGTTGAAATTCTGGTGGAATTCTTCAAGGCCCTCCTTCCCATGGGTCCAGATGATGAAGATGTCATTGATGTAGCACAAGTAGAGGAGTGGTGCTAAGGGACAAGAGCTGAGGAAGCATTGTTCGAAGTCGGACATAAAAATGTTAACATACTGCGGGGCCATGTGGGTGCCCATAGCAGTGCCATTGACTTGAAGGTATAAGTTGTCCCCAAATCTGAAATAATTGTGGGTGAGGACAAAGTTACAAAGCTCGGCCATTAGGTGTGCCGTGGCCTCATCAGGGATACTGTTCCTGACAGCTTGTAGTTTATCCTTCTGTGGACTATTGGTGTAAAGAGCTTCTACACCTATGGTGGCCAAGATGGTGTTTTCAGGAAGATCACCAATACATCGTAGCTTCCTCAAGAAGTCAGTGGTATCTCAAAGATAGCTAGGAGTGCTAATAGGATAGGGTCTGAAAAGAGAGTCCAAATAGCCAGATAATTCTGCTGTAAGAGTGCCAATGCCTGAGATGATGGAGTGTCCCGGATTTCCAGTTTTATGGATCTTGGGGAACCTGGAAAAACCTAAGATACAACCGCATTTGCTCCAATCTCTCAGACAAAGATCTTGTAGGTGTTTGTCTCTATCAAGCATTCTTAAAACTACACTACCCACCTGGGGAAGTGTGAAAACATTGACAGAGTGAGACAGATACCCAGAAGTTATCTGCTACAGGACAGGCTCAACGAGGAATATAACAAAACACCACTAGCCATCACATACAGCCCCAAGTTAAAATCTCTCCAGCACATCATCAACGATCTACAACCTATCTTGGAATTGATCCCTCACTCTCACAGGCCTTGGGAGGTGGGCCAGTCCTCGCTTACAGACAGCTGCCCAACCTGAAGGAAATACTTACCAGCAATTACACACCATGCCGCAGAAACACTAACCCAGGAACCAATCCCTGTAACAAACCCCGTTGCCTACTCTGTCCCCATATCTACTTTAGCAACACCATCATAGGACCAAACCACATCAGCAGGGGCTCATTTACCTGAACATCTACTAAAGTTATATATGCCATCATGTGCCAGCAATGCCCCTCTGCCATGTACATTGGCCAGACCAGACAGTCTCTACCTAAAAGAATAAATGGACACAAATCAGACATCAGGAATAGTAACTTTCAAAAGTCAGCAGAACGCTTCAATCTCCCTGGACATTTAATCACAGATTTAAAATTACCCATCCTTCAACAACAACAACAAAACTTTCAAAAACAGATTTCAAAGAGAAACTGGAGAGCTACAGTTCATTTGAAGACTTAACACCATTAATTTGGGCTTGAATAGGGACTGGGAGTGGCTGACTCACTACAAAAGCAATTTTCCCTCTCCTGGTATTGACACCTCCTCATCAATTATTGTGTGTAGACCATATCCACCCTTACTGAATTGGCCTTGACAACACTGGTTTTCCACTTGTGAAGTAACTCCCTTCTCTTCACACGCCAGTATATTTATGCCTGTATTTGTAATTTTCACTCCATGCATCTGAAGAAGTGGGTTTTTTACCCACAAAAGCTCATGCCCAAATAAATCTGTTAGTCTTTAAGGTGCCATCGACTCCTTGTTGTTTTGTGGATACAGACTAACATGGCTGCCCCTCTGATGGTGTGAACGTGACCCTGTCACTGTCCAGGATTTAACAGTGTTAAACAAAGTTCAGGGTTTGGTATCCAGAGCCCTAGGCCTGCCTAGTCCCATGGCAAACACACCATTAAAAATCCTTTCCACCTTTCATTAAAGATACAGGAAAGGACAAACTGCTTAGACACGAGAAATGTAAAGTATTCAGGCTTTAATAACATCCCTTGTTCTTTTTCCCTTTAGTTGGGAGATTTTTTAGACGGAACCCATGCTTGTCTGACAGTATCTCAAACAGTATTAAAAATGGTAATAATAACTGTTCTTCTGAGGTGCAAAGAAGCAGTTAGTTGCAATCGGCTGGAGCTGATGTTGTTGTTACACTTCAATCTTTTTTCCTAGAATACAAAACACGACAGACACTTACACAATAGGGGAAAGAGAAGAACGGCAAAGAGACAAAATGCAGCTTCTGTCTCTGGTGTGACTCTCCCTCTGGTGTGACTCTGTCTCTGGTGTGACTCTCCCTGCAGTCTCACAGAAACCCAGGCCTGGCCCACGATCTTACCAGCCCCTCTGAGACTTGGCAACTTGTACTAGCCTGGGGTGTTCAGAGCATTGCTTTTAATTGCCTTTTTGGTCACAGAGTTACAGCAATGTTACAACATATACAGTCTTGGCCAGCTACGAAGGAAAGAGATGTTGAAGGACAAACAAAGAGAGAAAGAGAGTTAGAGAGAGAGAGATTTTCAGATGAGGGATGTAAATTATTTCCTCTTGGGACTGAAGCCAGAACTGGAGTCTTCGAGGGTTGGGTTGGAGTTTTTGTTTGCTCCTCCAATGGCTGTAAGCAAGGGAAGAAAAGTGGTATGTGGGGAAAAACACTTGGAGAAATATACTCAGGTAAACATGCAAGACACAAACTCACATGGGAAACATAGGAGACATAAAAGCAGCAAAGAATCCTGTGACACCTTATAGACTAACAGACGTTTTGGAGCATGAGCTTTCGCGGGTGAATACCCACTTCGTCAGATGCATAGGAGACAGATGCATAGGGGACAGATAAAGCTCTGACTGACAGAAGCAAAAGCCAGAACTACAGAAAACGCAAACACACCCATCAAAAGATACTAACACTCAGAGGGAGGAAGAGGAGATATACCAAAGGCATTCAAGGAAGAGGCATATACCCACACAACACAAACATACACACAAGAACCATAACATGAGATATGAAGACTCACATGAGTAAGGGATTCAAACACACACAACACAGACCCACACACAAATCCAAATCAGAGATAAGGAAAGATGTGACTCTCAAAAGCAAGAGTTTGGGGTTTTTCATTTTTGGCAATGAATATCAATTAAAAGGTTCATTATACTGCTATGGCTAGTTGCCATCAATAGTATGGATTAAGCTACACTGGTGTGAAGCATGATTCAAGTAGTACACCTGAATCTACAGGAGGGGTTGTACTGGAAATTGGTACAAAAACTGCTCCCTCTCCATCCATCCATCCCCATGCACGCTCATGTCTCTATCCATCTATCTATCCCAGACATACCCATATTTTTCTACTTATATTTGTGACCTTCCCACTGTGGGAGACTCTGAAGGCTGGTAGCTGCCATAGGAACATGGGACGTTGTTATTGTCATGAGCATTCTCGACAGGTATGATGGATGGAGCCTCTGAGCTGGGGATGAGGCCATCAGGTGTTATTACCATGCAAATTCAGACTGTCAAGGCTTCTGAACTAGATAATGTCCTAGTTTCGCCCAGCAGGTCACATTGGTCCCTGTTACTATCCTTCACTTTCATCAATTTTAAATGTCAATTCCTCAGCTTCTCGCTTCTGGTAGGGATCTGGAGTCAGACTCCTGGGTTCTAATGGTGGCTCTGGAAGGAGAGTGAGGTCTAATGAGCTGGGGCTGGGAAGTGGGACTCCTGGGTTCTATCTCCAGTGTTACAGCTGTCTGTGGAATGCTTGAAGGTTCCCTCTATAATACTGTTGACAAGTCCAGGGACATGGGCTAGATACATCTGACGGCAGAGGGAAGGTGTAGAATTGTGGGTCTTGGGTACCCTGCTGGACTTATAAACAAGGCATTGTGAGTTCACATCTCCCTGGGGCTTTTAGTAACAGTTTCTTTCCCACTGTCATCCCTCAGTGACTTGCAGTTGGATTGGAGAGATCTGCACAAGGCAAGGTACACTTTCTTGAACACATAGGCTCGGATCCAGCTCTCAGGGGTCATGCACAGTGTCCTCCCAAGCTCAGTTACCTTCCTTGAAGTCCATGGGACATGAGGAGATAGAAGAAAGGTGGGACTGGAGCAAAGGTCCTCAAACTCTATCATCCTCGGAGGAGCTGTAGATGCTCAACAAACACTGTCTGGTACCAAGTGCAGTCCAGTTGCACACCTCTTAGTGCAGTACAAGGGAAGCACACCCTCAACTGGGTCCCCGCCCTGCTCCCTGCAACCAGCACCCCCTAATGCTACATGGGGCCAAGCATGGATTATGAGGTTAAAGCACTCCCTACTGAACCCCCTTCCTTCAGCAGAAAACCCCCATGCATGGCGCTACCTGAGTTTACCTGAACCCAAAGCTATGGTAACTAGTCTTTGTTTTCCGGGTGGTGTCAGGAAACAAATCAGTGGGGAGACACAGCATTTCTATCTGATAAATGATTGGTATACATGAGTGCTTCCACCTCCAAATCCTTCTTTTTATTGCGTACAAAGCAAACATCTAAAATAAGAATTGGTCTATCTAGAGTACCCCAAATAAACGTAGTTACCCAAAATCTCAGATGGTGTCGCATGACAGCAACAGGTTTCTGTGCCCAGCCTTCCGCCTTGCTGCTGGGGAGTTTTTATGTCAGTGACTCCTTGCTTGTAGAAAATCTGAACTTTTCTAAAGCACACTTTCTAACTAAACTTTTATAGGTTTTGCCCGGACACAGCACATAACTCATAATAACCCCTAATAGGGTAACAATTTCTCTAGCAACAGTCAATCATAATTCATTATTCTTCTTATCTGCAAAGCTGCTTACCTGGCTGGGATGATTTAGCTGGGGTTGGTCCTGCTTTGAGCAGGGGGTTGGACTAGATACCTCCTGAGGTCTCTTCCAACCCTAATTTTCCATGAGTCTATGATTCTATGAAAGTAGCTTCAGGAAAAAAAAAAACTTAAAACCACAAAAAAACAGAATCAAGGTAAATTTTCCATTCTTACCCCCTCTCTCTTCTCATGTGTAACCCTTCTGCCAGGCCAAATTGATAGCAGCAAGGGCCAGGTTCAATACATAGGGGTCCCTTCCCTACAACGTAATGCAAAACCAGCTCGAGCCCCCACCCAGTGACCTGGGAAAATCTTACACACACCCTGGGTGCCTCGAAGAGGCAATACTTCCCCTCTCGCAAGCACAGAGTCTTGGTGTAGCAGAAAAGGTTTAATTACATGAGATAAACAACAAGCATAAATTGGGAAAACACCTTAACTAGAGTTCATAGACCAAACCGTGAGCAAAGACCCACCCCAGGAAATTGGGCTGTGTCCTTTTCCCTGGGCTTTTTAGTCCAGCAACCCCCAAATCACCCCAAGACTCCAAAGTCCAATACCCCAAATGTCCCTAGAGTCCAGCAACCCAAAGATCACTCACAGTCCCACAAGTCCCGCAACCCAAAAGTCTCTGTCCCAGGTCAGTGCAGCCCCAAAGTTAGAGACTCTATCTGCAGAGGTCCCCCCGCCCCAGCCTGGGTAGAAAGGGGCACCTGACATGGTCCGGGGCCAACTGCCCTGCCTCTCCGTGCGGTTCTGCTTCCGCCTTCTCCACGAACTGCTCTGCTCTACCAGCCACTCCACTCTGCTCCTCCAGCTGTCCCCACAAACTGCTCCGCTCTGCCAGCTGCTCTGCTCCACCAGCTGTCCCATGATCCGCTCCAGCCATCCCCGCAAACTGCTTGGCTCCGCTTGCTCTGTGGGCCGCTCCACCCGTCCCACAGCAGCTCCGCTCTGCCAGCTGCTCTGCTCCGCCAGCTGTCCTGTGATCCACTCCAGGTCTCCCCACAAACTGCTCAGCTCCACTCACTCCATGGCTCCACAACTGCTCCACTCTGTTCCGCCCCACAGTATAGCTTCAGGCTCCCCCATTAGTTAGCACAGTACTCAGTGCTCTCAGCTCAGCAATTCTAGCTCTTTAGTGATTTCAGCACACAGTGGGGAGCCCCAGTGCTAGCGCACCATTAACCCAAAGTAAGTTCAGCTCAATAACCTGTATCTAGATTCTTAAGGGAATCAAAAATCAACTCTGATATGCCACAGTGGAGAGAGGAGCAGGTGGAACTGGTGCCACGCCACGCCAGGCCACGCCACACCTCTCTCAATTCACTGGGTTTTGGAACCCATGTCCCTGGTCTAGCAAGTACTATTTAGTTGATAGTGAAACCCTTTATCATAAAACAGTTTCATAGTTCCTCATTTACTTAATCAGGGTGACAACACTTTATTTCTCCACCAGAGCCACGGACCAGCGGGACCCTCTGCAGGCACGACTGCGGCAGGTCCACAGAGCCGCCTGCCGCCCCCGCCTGGCAAAATGCCACCCCCCAATAATCCTGGCACCCTAGATGATTGCCTAGGCCGCCTAAATGGAAGCACCAGCCCTGACCACAGCCCCTGCTATCCCAGCCCTGGGCTCTGGGACCAGCGCGTAGGGCAGCGAAATGGCCATGCGCCTAGGGCGCTAAAAACACTGGCGCCAGTCCTAGCTGTGGTTGGGCTTGGGAGGCACCGGAAGAGCTGTGAGTATCTAGGCTAGGACTGGATTAGCAAGGGCCAGTGGATCAGGACTCAGGATGCATCTTCTCAGCAAATGAAGGTGTGATTGTAGCATGGGTGGGTGTAGCTACGCTAGCTTTAATCTAGCTAGTTTGGGTAACAATAGCAGAGAGGACATGTTGCCTGGACAACAGCACTGTCTGGCACCCAGGGTAGGTACCCAAATTCCCTGGTGGGCTGGTACCAGAGCACCTAGTCCACGATTACATCTGTACCACCTGATATTGTTTCCCACAGTAGCTAGCTTAAAGCTGACAGGGATGCACCTTCCCTTGCTGGGTAGACACACCTTGAGCTCACGTCTCTAGCAGGACTTGTGCTGTTTGTTCCTCCCCCACCCACGGCCTGCTGGGCTACTGCTTTTAATTGCCAGATATCAGGAAATTATGATGACCCAGTTATTTACTAGGTTTTCCTTCCTACTAATCCACCTCCAGATCTGGCTGGGCTCTATATAACACGCTCCATGGTGGGAAGGAGGATCAGGGTGAGGTTTGGCTCTGCAGATGCTGGGATCAATTGATCTGACAGCAGTGAAGCAGTAAGGACTTGAGTAAGCTGCAGGAGATTTCCCTAGCACAGAGAAAGGAGAGAACACTATTGCATGGGGTTGCAAATACAGGGTTTGTTTCTTGGAGACAGCAAGTTCTAGTGGTTAGAACAGAGAGTCTGGGAGTCAGGACTCCTGGGTTCACTCTCCACCTCTGGGTGGGGAACGGTGGGTTAGAGGAGGTGGGGGCTGATGTCAGTTGGGGTCTGTGCAACAGCTGGCACAAGGGTGGGAGGCCCATAGTGGTCACAGTCTTAGACTCTGGACACCTGAGCTCTAATGTGGCTCTGGGAGGGGAATGGGGAGCAGTGGGTTAGAGGAGCAGGCCCCGATCACCGTGGGGTCCAGGGCAGCACCTGGCAAAATGGAGCCCCAGATGTGCCAGATTCTGAGAAGCTCCCAACACAATGGGGCTGGGACAATGGGATGGACTCTGGGCAAAGTAGTGTGGACAGGGATATCAGGAAGGGTGGAGATTTGGGGCAAAATGGAGTGGGAGGGGATGAGGGTGGGCCCAGGAGGGTCCATGGTGGAGGCAGATCTCCACCCTGCACTGTCTCCCTACTTCAGGTCGATCCAGCAACAGACATGGCCATGGCCATGAGAAGACCCCACCTACGGTTACTGCTGCCCCTCGTCCTGCTGGCCGCCTGCCTGGCTCTGACTAGTGGAACACCATGGACCAGTCTGAAAAACAGATTCAGAAAGCACCATGTGGATTTCCCACAAAGTTCAGTTGACTTCCCCGACAACTACTGCGAGGAGATGATGTGGAGACGGGGAATATATGGCACATTTATCAACACCTTCATCCATGCACCATGCGATCTATCAAGCGTGTCTGCTCTGTGGGCGGAATACACATTTCAAATGGCCTACGCAAGAGCATTTTTCACTTCACTGTCACCACCTGCAGATATAACCTGCACATTGGATCTTACACTGAGGAAAACTATTCCCGGCACATTGTCATCGGCTGCTGGAATCGGCTCCCTGTGTTCTATTTGGAGTAGATGCAGGGCCTGTTACTTCCTCTAACCCTGCTCTGTCCCTCCCACACCAGCCACAGAACCAAGCTCCTCACCCGCCTCTGAGCACTGGTCAGATTGTTCAGGTATTTCCACCCCTCAGCCTCAGTGCTCCCTAGTGCCCATTATACAGTATTGCCTCCCCTTCCCCACCCCCACCCTCTGCTGCCCCTAGTGCCCATGATATAGTGTAGCCGCCCCTTCCCTGCACCCACCCTCTGCTGCCCCTAGTGCTCATTATACAGTGTAGCCGCCTCTTCCCAGCCCCGACCCTGTGCAGTTTCCAGTGCCAGTTTTTCAGTATATTCACTCCTTCTCCATGTTGTATTGCCTTGTGCCAAATAGTTGCTGTCTAAAAACCTTTCCTTTCATTGGGAAATATCCGTCAATTTCACTCTTCTTTTATTGTGTATTGAGTATGATAATGGATAATCCTCATTCATTGCAATAAACTGTAATCTCCCATTGCTCGTTGCTCTCGTCATTGTTTTTTCAACATTTGCCCACTGTCTGCTTGTCTCTGTAATCCTCAATCACCATAAAACCTGATACCTGCAAAGCAATATCTGTGTTGTGTGAGATTGGGGATGCCAAAAACATAAGCCACTGAAGACGTAATGAATGTGCGGGAAATGTTTTGTGGTTTTCCAGCGAGGTTTTTTGTGCTTTCAAAACAAATCTCAACATTTTCCCTAATGTTGAGAATACAGCCCATAAGTCCTGACTGCTACTGATGGCCCTGCTGTAACCCACTAGACCCTACTCCCCTTCAAGAGCTGGGAAATGAACCCAGGAGTCCTGAATCCCAGCTCCCCCACTCTAATCACTACAGCCCCTCGGAAGTAGCAGGGGTGCAGGAGAGCCTCCTCACCGACTGATCTTGTGTAGCCCTTAAAAGGCTGGACAGTGAGGCTGGCATCCTGCCTCCAGCTACTCCACTCTGCCCTACAGCCCTCCTCCCACAGTCAGCTCTGGGGTTAACCCTGCTGCTAATCCCCTGGGGACCTGCAGAGGAGGCAGCAGGGACAGCTGCCAGTCGATCTTAGCCATTGCGCCCCAGGTCACAGATACTGCTAATCCATTAGCATAAGGCTACATGCAGGGCGGCCAGTGTACCCCAGCAAAGAGGCCTAGCCCTATCTGGGTGCCCCTGGCTGGCTGGCCACTGCCTTGGAGCCATGTTAACCGTTAGCCCACTCACTCCCCTGGGGTTCTAAAAAGTTGCGATAAGCTCACGTTCGTTGGCAGGTGTATGTTGCTAAGTGGTGTTATCAAAATCAGGTTTTGCACTTCGCGTGGTGGCCGCGGCTATACTCCAGTGTCAGGGACTGCTTGACCTTGGGAGTATACCAGCCTGGGAGTGACCACTATGTAATTCGTTTAGGATCCGTTGCAGGCACCACCTTTCTGCCCTCCAGGAGTGCACAGAAGTGGGAATCAAGCCTTGCACAGTCTCTAATTTAAGTGAGTGAGGAAATACAATTGTCTGTACAACTGGACTTCTGCTGCCATGAACTGCATGTTCCTGCTTCTCTCCTGACTCCTGCTATCCTGGACTTTACCTTGATCTATGGTAACACAACAAGGAGTCCGGTGACCTTCAAGAATTAACAGATTTATTTGGCATAGCTTTCGCTGGCTAAAACCTCAACTTCTTCAGAATGCTTCTTGGCCAAATGGGCTTTTGATTCCCTGCTCTTCCGATTTGGTCTCTCTGTTCTGGAATTCTTGGCATTCCACTCGGAGTTTGGCATGCCCTACTTTGATATTCTCTGTGGGTGCAAGGGCAGGTTATCACAATTTTGCATGTATTGTGTCATGCTTCAACCCAGAGGGGAGTGTTTTCTGCCCAGTGACTCCAATCTTACTTCTCACCTTCTGGTGAAGAATCTAGATTCTGACCAGCTGGACTAAACTCAGTTCGTCAGCAAAGGATTTTTGGATAACGGTGCACAGGCACGGGCACCTGCCAGCTCAGCCTCGGACTCAAGCCATCCCAGTTGCTAAAAGAAGGAGAATGCCTCAGAGAGGAATAACTGGAAAACTTGCTAAAGGTAGTTTCCTTCCTGACCTTTCTCGGTTCTAGTAAACTGGCTCACTGCACTGAGCAACTTAGATATCTCAGTGTGTTGGTTCCTTTTGCCACGGTATAGGGGTGGGGTTCTAGGGGCTCAGAAAGAAAATGGGGGGTTGAGGAATCAGACATCTGGTTTTTTACCTGCTGTTGGGAAGGGAGGATGGTTCCAGTCACAGGGCAAGTATGAGATTAGGCCCTGGGTTTAATTTCCAGCTGATTGAAGGGGTAGAGGTCTAGATGGGATTACAGCAGGGCACATCAGTAGCGTCGGACTTCATGGGCTTGTAATTTTCAACTTAGAGAAATCGTTTATTTGGGTTTTGAGCACAAAACCTCGCTGGAAACACACAAAACATTTCCGCAATCTCATTACGGTGGCCTTCAGTTTGTTAATGTTTTTGGCTCCACCCAATCTCACACAACACAAGTATTGCTTTGCAGGTAATCAGGTTTTTATGGTGACTTGAGGATTACAGAGCAGAGCAGTGGGGAATGTTGAAAAAACAATCAGAGCAACGAGAATGGGGAGATTACAAGTTATAATTGCAATGATGAGGATTTCCATTATCATACCATACCATAAAAGAAGAGTGAAATTGACGGTCATTTTTCACCAATGAAGGGACGGTTTAGACACAGGCAACTATTATGGCACAAGGCAATACACATGGAGAAGGGTGAATTACTGAAAACTTGGCACTGGAAACTGCACAGGGTCGGGCTTGGGAAGACTCGGCGGGCTACACTGATAATGGGCATAGGGCAGCAGAGGGTGGGTGCAGGGAAGGGCAGGCTACACTATATCATGGGCACTTAGGAGGGCACGCAGAGGGTGGGTGGGCGAAGGGGAGGCATATACTGTATAATGGGCACTAGGGAGCACTGAGGACTGAGTGGGTGGACCTACAATCTGACCAGTCTCAGAGAGGGGTGGAGAGCCTTGGTATCTGTGAGCTTGGAGTGTGGGAGGACAGAGCAGGGTTAGAGGAAGTAACAGACCCTGCAATCTATCCAAACTGAACACGGGAGCCTCATTCACAGACCGGATGACATGTCGGGAATAGTTTCCTCAGTGTAAGATCATGTGCAGGTTATATCTGAGGTGGTGACAGTGAATGTGAAAAATCTCTTGCGATAGGCCATTTGAAATGTGATATTACCGCCCAACAGCAGCAGACAACGCTTGACTAGTCGCAATGGCTGCTGCATGGTGTGATTAAATTGCCATATATTCCCGTCTCCCATCATCTCCTCGCGTAGTTGTCGGGGAAGTCAACCTGACTTTGTGGGAATCCATGGGTTGCTTCCTGAATCTGTTTTCGAAACTGGGTCCTGGTGTTCAACTCGTCTGAGCCGGCAGGCGGCCAGCAGGACGAGGGGCAGGCGTAACCGTGGTGGGGTCTTTCTCATGGCCATGGCCTGTCTGTTCTGTGATTCGACCTGAGTAGGGGACCTTGTTGAGGGTGGAAGATCTGCCGTCCCACCAATGGACCTACCTGGGGCCACTCCCCTCCCACTCCATTTTGCCCCAACATCTCCACCCTTCTGATTCCCTGTCCCCTTATACTTTCGCCAGAGTCCTCCAATTGTCCAGCCCCATTGTGTTGGACTTCTCGAATGTCCATGCCAGGTGTGCCCTGGACCCCACGGATGATCGGGCTGTCTCTAACCCACTGCTCCCATTCCCCTCCAGAGTCACTTAGGCTCAGGTTGTCCAGCGTCTAGCTGTGACCACTTGGGGCTCCCACCCTTGCTGCCAGCTGCTTGCAAAGACCCAACTTGCATCAGCCCCCACCTCTCTAACCACCGTTTCCCCACCCGAGGTGGAGATCGAACCAGGAGTCCTGCTCCACGACTCTCTGTTCTAACCACTATCACTTGCTGTCTCCAAGACAAACCCTGTATTTGCAATCCAATGCATAGTGTTCCTCTCCTTTCCTGTGCTAGGGAATCTCCTGCGCTCTCTCAGTCCTTACGCTTCCTGCTGCCGATCAGATTGTCCCAGGATCTGCAGAGCCAACCCACCTGATCCTACCTCACATGGAGCTTTATTAGGCCAGCCAGATTCTGGAGGTGGAAGTAGGAGGGTAAACCTGTATTACTGGCGTTCATCAGTTAATTTCCTTTGATATCTGGCAATTTTTAAAGCAAGTAAGGCCCAGAAGCGTGGGTGGGGTGGGACAAAACGCACAAAGTCCTTGCTAGAGACGGGCTAAGGGTGTGTCTACCCAGCAAGGAAGGTGCATCCCTGTCAGCCTTTAGCTAGCTTACTGTGCGGAACCAATATCAGGTGGTGTACCGTTGTACTCGTGGACTAGGTGCTCTGGTACCACCCCACCCAGGGAATTTGGGTCCTACCCTGGTGCCAGACAGTGCTGTCTGTCCATGGCACCTGTCCTCTCTCGCTCATGTTACCCAACTAGTAGATTAAGCTAGCGTAGCTACATCCCACCCATGTTACAATCACCTTTCATTTGCTATGGAAGATGCACTCCTGAGTCCTGATCCCTGGCCCTTGCTATTCCAGTTCCTAGCCTACGTTACTCCGCTTCGGTGCCTCCAAGCCCAACCACAGCGTAGGACACTATGGCGCCAGTGTTTTTAGCGCCCTAGCGCGCATGGCCTTTCGCACTTGCCCATACGCGCTGTCCAGACCAGGGCTGGTAGCAGGGGCTGCTGGTCAGGGCTTGTGCTTTCCATTAGCGGCGGCTAGGCATCATTCTTTAGGTGCCCGGATTATTGGGGGGTGCATCTTTGGCAGGCGGGAGGCGGCAGGCCGGCTCTCGTGGACCTGCCGCAGTCGTGGCCTGCAGGGGTTTCGTGGTCCGTGGCCTTCTGGGGAGAATAAAGTGTTGTCCCCTGATTGAGTACATGGAGGACCTTATGAATCTGTTTTATGATAAAGGGTTTTCACTATCAACTTATATTAGTATTGCTAGCCGAGGCAATGGGTTCCCCCAAAACCCAGTGAATTGAGAGAGTGTGTGGCGTGGCCCCTGGCGTGGCGTGGGCCCCAGTTCACCTGCTCTACTCCTCACCTGTGGCATATCAGTTGCATTTGATTCCCTTAGAATCTAGATACAGGTTATTGGCCTGAACTTACTTTGGGTTAATGGTGGCCGCGGGCCCGGTGCTGTTAGCTAGAATTGCTGCAGCTGAGAGCACTGGATACTGATGCTAACTAATAGGGAGCTGAGCCTATACTTGTGGGGCGGATCCAGAGTGGGCAGTTTAGTGGAGCCATGGTGGTGGCAGCTGAGCCGCTTTGTGGGGAGATGGAGTGGCATCACCCAGCGACAGCTGGCGGAGCAGAAGCACTGGCAGCAGCGGAATGCTGCTGTGGGAGGGATGGAGGCCCAGAGCAAGCGGAGCCAAGCAGTTGCGGGGCGATGGCTGGCGGTCATGGGACCGCTGTGGAGCAGAGCAGCTGACAGCAGCGTAGCAGTTTGGTGGGGCAGCTGGAGGGGCGAGTGGAGTGGCATGGCTAGGCAGAGCAGTTCGTGGAGAAGGCAGGAAGCAGAACCGCACGGGACGAGCAGGGCAGGTGTGGGCCCCGGCCCATGTCAGGGTGCCTCCCTTTCTACCGGCGGGGCGCGGGACCTTTGCAGATGGTCTCTCTTGGGGCGCACTGACCTGCGACAGAGCCTTTTGGGCTTGCGGGATTGTGCGGATGTGGTGATCTTTGGGTTGCTGGACTCTAGACATTTTGGCGAGGTATTGGACTTTGGGTCTTGGGTGATTTTGGGGTTGCTTGGACTACAAGCCCCGGGAAAAGGACACAGCCCATTCTCCTGGGGTGGGTCTCTTGCTCACGGGTTTGGTCTTCATGAACTCCTACGTTTAAGGTGTCTTTCCCATTTAATGCTGATTGTTTTATCTCATGTTATTAACCCTTTTTTGCTACACGACTCTGTGCTTGCGAGAGGGAAGTTTCGCCTCTTCGAGGCCCCAGGGTGTGTTTAAGATTCTTCCCAGGTTCACTGCGCGGCAGGGCTCGAGCTGTTTTTCATTACGTTCTCGTAGCGGAAAGGACCCCTACCTGTTAGGGTTGACCTGGCCCTTGCTGCTTCAATTTGGCTGGCCGAAGGTTTACACATGAGAAGAAGGGGGTCAGAATGAAAATTTACCTTGATTTGTTTTTTTTGTGGTTTTAAGTTTTTTTTTTTCCTGAAGCTACTCCTTCATAGAATCATAGGACTCATGGAAATTGGGTTGGAAGAGACCTCAGGAGGTATCTAGTCAAACCCCCTGCTCAAAGCAGGACCATACCCCAGCGTGAAATCTTGGCCAGCCGGTAAGCCGCTTTGCAGTAGAAGAATAATGCTTATGATTGACTGTTGCAGGCAATTGTACCCTATTACGTGGTTATTTGGTTATGGCCTGTGTCCGGGCAAACCTATAAATCTTGTTGAAGTGTGCTTTAGAAAATTCAGATTTTCTTACAACGCAAGGAAGGGGTTTGGCCAGCACAACTGACATAGGGTTAAACACATTCTGAAACCTGGTCCATCCTTTCTACTGAGCCGCAGCGAGAGCGGATGAGAGCGTTCTAGATGTGGTGCGGGTTTATGTGAATGGTGTCTAGTGTTATTTGGTGGGTCAGTTCACCTAGATGGACTAAGGGGGGTGGTGTTATAGCTCCTTTCCCCTTATTTCCCGCTATGTGCTGGTAGGTGCTTCGTGTCAATTGTAGATTAATGAGAGATTGTAGTGGATGGGCTCACTGTTGTGTTGATAGCAGTATGATGTGAGCAGAGTTACCACTCATTTATCGATAATTCTCTTCTCTTATTTT
>NC_133782.1:40693900-40701226 GCF_003597395.2 Chelonoidis abingdonii
CCAGGAAGGTGCACTTGGGAATTCCTTCCTGTGGGGTACCCTCAAGCCCTTTCACCCCCCTCTGGGGAAGAGCTGAGAAAGAAAACAAAGGAAATCAGCTGTTGCCACCAGCTAATTAAACAACATGTGCACAAAACTTTTAGGACACCAAAAAATCCAGTCCTGTTCTTAAAAAAGGTAAATTTTATTAAAAACAAAAGAAAGAAAAAACATCTGGAACTTAGGTTTTTGCTAGTTTTAAAAACCCACTTACAGAAATTAAACATCAAGAATAATCTTTCTGAGGTCCAGCTTAAAAGTTACAAGCAAAACAAAAGCATTTGGGATTAGCACAGTAGAGTCCACAAGCAAATAAGAAATAAACAGGGATAAACCTAATCACGTCTTTCTAGATATTTTCTGATCTACTTACATATCTGGGGTTTCAAATGAAGAGTTTTAGGTATGATCTGATGATTCCCATACCTGAGAAAAAACTTTTTACAGCATAGACTCAGCCTTGTGTCTGCTCTGTCCCCTCTCTTGGAGAACAACCACAGACAGATAAAGGGAATTTTTTCCCTCAATTTTAAAAAGTTCCAACCCTCCCATTGGCTCTTTTGGTCAGGTGCCACTCACTTCCCTTTACCTGTGCATGCAGTCAGACTTTTTAACCCTTTACAGGTAAAGCAAGTAGAGAACAGCCACCAAGAGAGATTCAATAGCTAACTGGCTGGCTGGGTGTCCAGAAAAGGCAGCTACCTTCCACCCATTTATCACAGGGACTACGGTCCAATCAGGAGCCTTGGATATCTCCCAGCCATAGCCTAAGCACAGTTGGACTTCATGGGCTCCAGTCCCAGCTGCTGTGTATGAGCTGACAGGTGGAGAATAGGAGAGGGGTACTGCACAGAACCCAATCCACAGACCCAAGCACCATAGGTTTGGGGCGGTTCCTCTAGAAGGCTTCTATTAAGGCAGGTGTGTGAATAGTTCTCCTGGCTCCCACATATGCTCTTCAGGGCCAAAGCCTTCCCAGTCAATTAGGTAAAAAAGTTAACTCCACAATCTCTTAACATCAAAAGATCTCATGGACAACATATTCCTCATGGCCTTGTATGTGCACTGGTGTGGGAAGCAGCTGAGTCTTGTGTAGAAAAAAATTCTTGGTATAAGGTTTCAGGAGGGTTATATGGAATACTGGAGTGGGGGGTGTCTTAAGAGATTGGGGTAGGTGTAATTCAACTGTGACCTGGCTAACTTGGCAATGGATTCACTAAGGAACTGGAAGTCCAATTTATCTGAGGGTCTGTTTATGTGGAGATGCTCCACTGAGAGCCATGTTTATTGTTCCACTGAATAGGTTGGGACTGGTTGACAATGTTGGCCTGCATGTGACTTGTAACTGGCTTTTTCTTTTTCCAGGTGGCTTCTTACTTCTCCCTTGATTTACTGAATTCTCAGCACCAAGTCTGAGGTGGCTGACTTAGACAAGGTTATGGGTAGCTTACGTGGAATCAGGGGTGTTACCCAAAGCTGGCAAAGATGGGGCTTCTTCCCATGGAAGTGTAGTAGTTATTGTATGCAAACTCTGTGTAGGGTAATAGTGAGGAGCAATCCTCTCGATGGTGGTCGATATAACATCTAGGTGTTGCTCTAAAATCTGGTTGACCTGTCTGCCTGTTGGACTGAGGATGAGCGTATGAAGGGTGAGGCGGAAATCCCAGAAGACATAGGAAAACTATCGACAGAGGATGTAATTGCAAAGTAACTGTAAGCAGAGTCAGGTTGAGCTCTATCCTGACATCTAGTGATGAATTATGGTGAGTGTGGAACAGAACTTCAGGGGCTGATCTTGTTTGCATAGGCACACCCACCCTGCCTAGCATGAGCCCATGGCAGACCAAAAGGGTCACTTTGACAGCCATGGGATCCCCAATTTCTCTATTATTGGGGCAGGAGGAATAAAGTGTTGTTATCCTGATTATGTGAATGAAGAACTATGAAACTGTTTTATGACAGAGGGTCTCACCATCAATTAAGTAGCACTTGCTAGACAAGGGACATGAGTTCCAAAACTCAGTAACTGGAGAGAGGATGGGGGTAGGTGGTGTTTGCCCCCCACCCCCTTGTAGGCCCTGTATGTAAGCTTGAAACATCAATTGCACCCTCTCCGCTGTTGAATAGCAGAGCTAATTTTGATTCCCCTAGGAGTCTAGCTAGAGGATGCTAAGCTAAACTTGCTTTTGGCTAGTTGTACACTAGCACTGGGGCTCCCCTACTATGAGCTGAAATTGCTAAAGTTACTAAGGGCTGCAATCATTGAGTGCTGCGTTAACTAGGGGGGGAAGTCTGAAGCTATACTGTGGAGCAGAGCAGTTTGTGGGGACAGCTGAAGTGGCTCATGGAATGGCTGGCAGAGCGAAGAAGTTTATGGGGCAGTTGGAGTGGCCCATGGAGTGAGTGGAGCTGAGCAGTTTGTGGGGGTGACTAGAGGAGCAGAGTGGAGCAGCTGGTAGTGTGGAGAAGTTCATGGGGAAGGTGGAAGCAGAACCCCACGGAGAGGCAGGGCAGTCGTCCCTGGACCACGTAAGGTGCCCTTAATACCATGTCCCTCATTTCCACCCAGGTTGGGGAGGGTAAAACCCCGCAGATAGACTCTTGAACTCTGGGGCTGCACTGACCTGGGACAGAGACTTTTGGGCTATGGGACTTTTGGGACTGTGGGTGTTTCTCGGGTTGCTGGACTCAAGAGACATTTGGGGGGTTGGACTTTGGGGTCTTTGGGGTGATTTTTGGGTTGCTGGACTCAAGAACCCAAGGGAAAGGACAAGGCCCAATTTCCTGAGGTGGGTCTTTGCTCATGGTTTGGTCTATGAACTCTAGTTGAGGTGCTTTCCCAATTTAATGCTGATGTCATTTATCTTCTGTTATTAAACATTTTCTGCTACATCGAGACTCTGTGATTGTGAGAGGGGAAGTATTGCCTCTTCGAGGCGCCCAGGGGTGTATGTAAGATTTTCCCAGGTCACTGGATGAGGGCTCAATGAGGGTTTTGCATTACGTTACATAACTATGATTGTTCACACAGCACTATCATCCTGAATTACCCACAAGCAAATGGAGGGTCTGAAACGGCTGGATTACAGACAGCCAAGAAAATATTGAAGCAGGAAGATCCATCCCTGCTCTTCTGAGCTACGGATTGATGCCATGAGTAGCTACAGCCCAGTCTCACCCATAATGGGAAGGGAACTCAGAATGTCCTAGCCCTGGGAAAGAATCCACCCCCAAAAGGGATCATGTTTGTGTCAAACTAGATGGAGAACTCCAGGTATTACAAAAGAAAATAATCCCTTGTCCAGATCATTCACTATTGAGACAGAGTGTATGGAGTTCAGCAGAAACCATTGACAGCTTCTGTTTGATCCAGAGGATGAATCATGAAAAAAGCAAACTCTGAAATGTACAGATGCAGTACCAAGAGATGACTGTTAGCCTATTCCCAACCTGCCAGAGACAGCCATTGCAAATAAAAGACAACTTAGTCATTGTTAATTGCTTCTTCTGGCCAGATAGTTTTAAAAAACCCCTGCAGGATTTTGGGCTGAGTAACAGACAGGTGTGTGTTGAGAGTTAATATTAGTTTGGAAAAAATGTTGTATACATTTAAAATTGTTAAAATGCAGAAAAGGAAAGAATAATGTTTTGTCATTAGGTGGCACCATGTGAAGAATATGGCAGCACATCTTTACCAAATGATGGAGACATTTCTATTTTCAATAAAGTTGTGTCTTCTGTTTTGCCTCTGTCTCTGTGTGACTAACCTGACAAACTCCTTCCTCGAGGTGGGGTCTGGGAGGGAGAACTCTTTACCCCTGCCAGAGTCTCCTCCCTCAGTCAAGAGACCATATAAAAAACTTTCTGGGACATCCCTTCCTTGTTAAGGTGAGCTGTTCTCTTATTTAATGTTACTGTCTCTTAACGCCAATAACCTCTTATTGGTTATACCCTAAAAAAAAAAAAAAAAAAAAAAAGGAGATCTGATTCTTGAATTTGGAATTATATTTCTATGTGTGGTCTGAGGAGCTTCCCCCAAACTAACTTCTGGCCCCTAGCACTGAAAAGGTTGGACCATTCTTATTCATCTTATCGATTTCAATTCATCCCTCTCTTCCTGCCTATCTGCAGATAATTTCCAACCACACAAACAGGGACCTTAGCCTCTATCCAGGTAGCTGTACGTAGGTCACCTATATTTTGATTGGCTAATGTCCAACAGAGATGAACATAAGAGAAAAGAAGTTGCCAAGTCAGAATGGACCATAGGTCCATCTGAGATAGGAACACACCGTGCCCAGGTACAACCACTTCACGGGAAGGAGCAGGAGCTCACTAGGAGGTTCTGCTCATAGAGTAGTTTATCCCTAAATACCATAACTCAATGGTGAATCTAGGAGGAATTAGATCTCTGTGCATTTTTTATTATATTTAGTGCCACTCAGGATGTTCTTATGAGCCATGTGTCAGACCCTGCAGGTCTCAAATCCAAGTCCACCGGGCCCTAGGAGTCACCATACACCAATCCTCCACCTTGCAGTTCACAAACAGCAGCTGGGACTGGGATCCGTGCCCCACCCCTATGCTCTAATTGGGGGACATTCAAGGCTCCTGACTGAGCCACAGCCTCTATTCAAGGAAGAGAAGGAAACAAGAAATTGTCCTTACAAGTTGGCTTGGTCTTGCCATGGTCCTTGGATACTGCCTGGGATCCTGACTTAGCCTGATTCTTGGTTGGTGGTTCCTGTTTCGGGTTTGTCTCTTGATTCTGATCTCCTGGCATTCCTACCTGGCCTGATTCCTGATTCCTTGGCCCACGCCTTTGAGGGAAGGCTTCCCATGCCCTGTGAAAATGCTCCCCCAAACCAGGCTGAGCTCTCAGTCTCAGTAAGTCCCAGTGGCAGGGAGTTTCACTGGTTACTTGTGAGGCCAGAAACCCTGTGATAGTCTGCAATGGGGGAGCAGGTGGTCATGATTAAGGCATGCGTGACTTCAGAATGACCTGTCAGGAAGGTGAGAGAACACAGGAGTAGCTCCCAGGTAACTCCCAGGGTTCATTGGTCTAGGGATATGAATCTTACTTCCAGTTTGTGAGGTCCTGGCTTTAACCCCCCTGATAAATGCAGAGTTTTTTTAAAAGGAAGAACAATACTGCAAGTTGCATTTAAGAAGAGGCTAGAGAAAGAGAGAGAGAGAGCGAAAGGATCAGAGGATTTTGGGAAGAGGATCCCAGAGTCTGAGTCATTTAGAAAGTCCTGGAAGGGATGCCAGTTTGGATGTGCCAGTGAGCTGGCAGAGAGAGATGGAGTAAATTAGACAGTGAGGAGGGTCAAAAGACCACAGGAGTTGGGGTTCATTAGAGAGTCCTGCTTTATGGGGGACACCTTTCTCTCAAACTCTACATTCAACCCTTGTCCCCTTCATACAATGGTCTGTGAGTGGCTAGTGGGGTCGGGAGTTGGCAGGGGTGGGTCTGGAATCCATGTCCCTAAAAATACTAAAGCCTACAGCAGCCACCTTAAACTGTTCAGCTACCCTGCCAAGAACTCTCACCCCTACTTCTTCCTCTGTGGGCTTAGGGTAGGTTTCTCACCTCGTGTCTGGTCAATGGCTCAAACTTCAGAGAAGACTAGTTTTAGTAATGACACATTTTACTTTTGTTCCTGTTATCGAGGACCATGGGAGTGCCAGCTGCAGTCACACTGCCTCTAGCAATGATTTTTGACATGGCACAGACCAGCATCCATGCAGATCAACCTCTGACACTAGCTCATCCCAGGTGATTAAGAGGAAGGAATCTCCCCAAAATGTATTATGGAAAAATTTGCTCAGAGAAAAAGTTTCTTTCTTACCTTCTTCAGTTAGTGAAAGGCTCCTGCCCTGAAGCATGAAGGTTTATATCTGTTGTGTCAGTTTTAATTTTGGGAGGGGAGAGGGGTCTAGTGGATTAGAGCAAGAAAGGCTGGGAATCAGGACTCCTAGGTTCTGCCCCTGAGTCTGGGAAGGGAATGGGGTCCATAAGGTTAGAACAGGGTAGATGGAGAGTCAACACTCCTGGGTTCTTTTCAGAGCACTCTGAGGGAAGGGGAGACTACTGTGTTAGAGCAGAGCCAGAGGCAGACATCAGCACTCCTGGGTTCTGTTCCAAAACCTGTGGCAAAGGTTGAGATTGGGCTTGAAAGCATGCAGACCTTCCCTGGAAAACCATAACACATGTCCAACACATTCCCCAAGTGTTCAGTGGCTTATGTTCTTGCTATTCCCAATGTAACACTACAAGCCAGTTATTGCTTCGCAGGTGTCACTTCTTATGGAGTTAAGGGAGCACATACAATGGCAAAAAATGTGGGGGTGGGGGGAGTACAAAAAGGATGAAGAGAATAAACACAAATAATAGTTAGTTGTGCTGAATGAAGCTTATCATAGAATCGTGGGACTGGAAAGGACCTCGAGAGGTCACCTAGTTCAGTCCTTTGCAGTCATGGCAGAACTAAGTATTATCTAGACCATCCCTGACAAGTGTTTGTCTAACCTAATCTTAAAATTCTCCAATGATGGAGATTCTACAACCTCCCTAGGAAATTTATTCCAGTGCTGAACCACCCTGACTGTTAGGAAGTTTCTCCTAATGTCCAGTCTAAACCTCCCTTGCTGCAATTTAAGCCCATTGCTTCTTGTCCTATGTTCAGAAGTTAAGAAGAACAATTTTTCTCCCTCCTCTTTGTAACAACCTTTTACATACTTGAAAACTGTTATCATCTCTTTTCCAGACTAAATAAACCCATTTTTTTCAATCTTCCCTCACAGGTCATATTTTCTAGATGTTTAATCATTTTTGTTGCTCTTCTCTGGACTCTCTCCAATTTGTCCACATCTTTCCTGAAATGTGGCACCCAGAACTGGACACAATACTCTAGTTGAGGCCTAATCAGTGTGGAGTAGAGCAGAAGAATTACTTCTTGTGTCTTGCTTACAACACTCCTGCTAATACATTTCAGAAGGATGTTTGCTTTTTTTGAAACAGTATTACATTGTGGACTCATATTTAGCTTGTGGTCCACTATGACCCCGAGATCCCTTTCTACAGTTGTCAAGGTTCCTTCCCCACTCTGAACTTTAGGGTACAGATGTGGGGACCTGCATGGACACTTCTAAGCTTAATTACCATCTTAGATCTGGTATCGCTGCCACCACCCCCAAGCACTACTTTTCTCCCCTGGGTAGTCTTGAGAGACTTCACCAATTTCCTGGTGAACCTAGATCCAAACCCCTTGGATCTTAAAACAA
>NC_133782.1:40704374-40713138 GCF_003597395.2 Chelonoidis abingdonii
CTGGCTGGTGAGTCTTGCCCACATGCTCAGGGTTTATCTGATCACCATATTTGGGGTCAGGAAGGAATTTTCCTCCAGGGCAGATTGGCAGAGGCCCTGGAGGTTTTTCGCCTTCCTCTGCAATGTGGGGCACCGGTCACATGCTGGAAGATTCTCTGCATCCTGAAGTCTTTAAACCATGATTTGAGGATTTCAATGGCTCAGACACAGGTTTGATACAGGAGTGGGTGGGTGAGATTCTATGGCCTGCGTTGTGCAGGTCAGACTAGACAATCATAATGGTCCCTTCTGATCTTAAAGTCTATGATTGTCTGCTCTTTGTTTCCATTTCATGGAAGTGGTTTTTATCAGGTTAAACAACCAATCTCATATATCGTGGCATCAGGTCATGTACAATTTTCCATCATAGTGTTAAAATATCGAGTAATTAAAGACAATCTGGATTGAGAAGGGGCTTCTGGTAAGAGCCTATGGGCTGTTAGATTATAGTAATGAGCAAACCCCTGTTCCCAACACAAGAAGTAGCTGGTGTGATTAAATACTAAGGGGTTAATCCAGCATTGTACCATCATCCAGAAATCATTTCTCCATACCTGGCAGGCCAACTAACAGGATTGACTACAGGAAAAACAGCATGTAACATGAAACAGAGACATACACAAAGTCCCAGCAGCAGCTTCTCCACCATGATGCTCGGGTTGCTCTGTAGACTGGTGCCAGTACCTCCTGAAAATTCTAAAAAATAAATTAAACATTTTCTATCCCCTATATTAGATCAAATGATAGTTAATTTCCTTTCCATCTCTTAAGCTGTGAAAAATGAAGCCATTTTGCCCAAGATTGCTTTTTTTCCTGGACCAGCTTGCTACCTGATACACTATCAGGCTTGCTTTCTCCACAATTCTCAATGGGCCTTCCCATTTCATGACCAATGAATAATCCTTTTCTGTGAACCATTGATCTCTAATTTCCCATTCTTTTGTATATTCAGGCCTAATTGTGTAGCAATAACTCTATGGATCTCTACCAGTTGTGTGGATAAGTCCTGTATCCACTGGTTGGTCAGCACTCTAGGCTGCCATTTGTCTTGGATTTCTGTACCCAGCCACCACTCTTATGGGCCCCTCATATTTCTTCCCATCATGGCCATGAAAGGGGTATATCCATGGCTCATTGGAGCTGATCTTAAGGCCACAAGAATTACTGGGAGTCTTTCATCTCAGTTCTTTCCATTATATTTTACCATTTTCCGTGGTGCTTCCTTTAGGTGCGGTTAGTACATTCCACTAACCCTGAAGACTAGGGGTGCCCTGTGTGACAGGTTGGATCACAGAAACCTCCTTGGGAGCTGCCACCTGATATGCCAAGACTATTTCTACCCTTGCTTTCCCTGCCAGCTCGGGACCTCAGCATCCTGTCTTGCTGAGCCAGACATACCCGTCTGCTCCAACACAGGCCCAGGGTCTGAATTACTTGCCCCAAAGCTTCAGGTCTACCTGAAAATAGCTCACAGAAGTGTTCCTGTCTTTAACACTCAGATGCAAAACTCCCAGTGGAGTCTAAACTCAAATAAATCCATTTTACCGTGTACAAAGCTTATTCAGGGTAAACTCATAAATTGTTAGCCCTTGTAGAGGGATTGGGACTCACCACCATGGCGCCTCCCACTGGTGGTGTCCCATCTGTCCTCTGCTCCTTGTTGTTGTCTGGTCCTGTGTTGCTTCCTGCTCAGTGACTTCTTCTTCAGGACACTGCCCTCTGGCAGTGCCCACTGCTCTGGTCTCATCCCCTTTCAAGGATTTGGTGTTATCAGCAGTCCTTCTCTGCACCCCAGACACTGTGGTCAACCACACCCCCAAAATCTAACCCCTAGTGTCAGGGGTCTGATGCAGTCCACTATCAACACATCCACTGGCTGAGTGTTCATGCAATGGGGAAGGTGGGGCGGACCCAGGCCTGCCCTCTACACTGGGTCCCAATCCAGTGTAGAGGGCCCTTGGTGGTCAGCCTTCCTGCCCTCCTTCTCTCCCCTTGTGTGCCTCTCTCCCAGATCCTCTTCCCCTTCACACTGGCTAGGCCCATCCCTCAGGGTCTGGAACCTGACAGACACTGGGCTAGACCTTCTGCTCCCCCGAGCCTGCCCAGCGCTGTGCTGTTCCAGGTGCTGGTCTCCTCACTCAGGAGACAGATCTTCCCCTCTGAAGGTATGGGAGAAACTACCTGCTCCTCTCCTATGCAGCCTTTTGAGGGCCTGGAACACCAATTGCACATCCTTCTCTCTCCACTGTTGAAGAGCAAAGCTAATTTTGATTCCATTAGAAGTCCATCTGGAGGCTGCTGAGCTGAATTCACTTTGGGCCAATGGTGCACCAGCACCGGGGCTCCCCTACTACGAGCTGAAATCACTAAAAGAGCTAAACTTACTGAGCTGAGATCACTGAGTGCTGTGTTAACTAGTGGGGAAGCCTGAAGATCTATTGCTAAGTGGCTGGCAGAGCAGAGCAGTTCGCAGCATGTCGGAGCAGCCCATGGAACAGTGAGTGGAGTGGAGCGGTTTGCAGGGATGGCTGGAGCAGCTCATGGGTCGGCTGGAGGAGCAGCACAGCTGGTGGAGTGGAGCTGGTCATGGTGAAGGCTGCAGCAGAACTCCACGGAGAGGTGGAACAGTTGGCCCTGGCCCATGTAAGGCGCCCTTTAACACCCTGTATGTGCACCCCCCCATTTCCACACAGGCTGGGGGGGTGGTAAAACTCTGCAGATAAACTTTTGAACTCTGGAGTGGCGCTGACCAAAGACTTTCGGGTTGTTGGACTTGGGGGGAAAGGACATTGCCATTACTTGGAGGTGGGTTTTTTTTTGCTTATGGTTTGTGTTATAATCCTGTTTGTGGTGTTTCTCCAACATGATGACTCATTGTTTCCCTCCTTTATTAAAAGGATTTTGCTACACTCAGACTCTGTGCTTGCGAGTGGGGAAGTGTTGCCTCCTAGAGGCGCCCAGGCGGTGGTATGTAATTGTCCCAGGTAACTGGGTGGGGGCTCTGGCTGGTTTTGCATTGTGTTATTGAAAAGGAACCCATGGATACTGAACTCTGCCCTTGTTGCTGCCAACTCAGAGGGGCAGAAGAGTTACATTTATACAAATAGGATGATCACACTCAGTAGATTATAAGTTTTGTAATGATACCTTACAAGAGACCTTTTGCATGAAGCATATTCCAGTTACGCTGTGTTCACTCATTACATATTTTTATAAAACCATGTAGACTGCACAACGTCACACCCTGCAATGCGAAAACTTTGTTTAATTCCCAGCAAGGCACATAACTCTTGCATGAACTCACCAGTAAAATGTGGGCCTTGGTCTGAATCAATTTCTTTAGGCAATCCCCATTGGCTGAATATACATTAAACGATTGATGGGCTGTGATGGAAGCAGTGTTTGTTTTAGTGGGAATTGCTTCCACCCACTTAGTACATGGATCCACAACTACTAAACAGTATTTGTTGTGACAGGGAGTAATGGGTGGGGGCCCAATATAATCTGTTTGTGGTGAGGCCCAAGGCTCTTCAATTCATTAGTGCATCAAAGATCCTATTTTTATCTGTGGGTCCGCATTAACCATTGCACATTGTACACAATTGTCACACCATTGCTTTACCTCCTCTCCCATGGTCGGCCACCAGCCTGTATCCTTAAGGTGCTTAAAAGTTTTCTCTGTTCCAAAGTGTCCCTGTTCATGCACATATTGTATTAGTTCACCCAATATTTAGATTGCTTCCCCAATTCATGTCATGTTCAGTGGCCCAAACCATTCTGTCAGAATCCTGGTGAATTTCCCATTTCCCTGTGCCCATCTCTTTTCCCAGCAGTTGTTCAATTGCTTCTTCCTTTTCCTGTAAGGTTTGTAAATCAAAAATCTCTAGGTTAACTACCTGTTTCTTTGACCTGGTTACTGCAAAAACAACTTCTCCTTTCTCTTGGTACTCACTGGTTAACAGGGCCCCTGGTAAGCCAGGACATCAGCCCGGTTATTCCCAAATCCTTCCTCATTGCTGGGTTTTTGGTATGCTCTAACGTGAGTTACATAGGTGTCTCCTTTCCTTTCCTGTATTACTGTCACTACCTGTTTCCAATATCGCTCATACACCACCAGCTTTTCATCTCCGGTGCACATCCCTCCCCCTGCCCACAATGGAATCCAAACCATGACTACTCTACACGCCCAGTTTAAATCAGTAAATGTAGCTACATTATTTTCCCTACTTTCCTTTTGCAATACCTTCAATGCTGGCATTACCTCAGTAGCTTGTGCTGAGTGGGGTCCCACTGGCCCTTTGAACTCTTGGCTGGCATTTAACTTTATTTCCCCATATCCTGTTTTAGCTTGTCCAGCACTCTAATAACTGGAGCCATGCACAAACCAAATTTCCATTTCTTTATCCAATGCCTTTTGTAAAGTCAGGTCTGTTTTAAGTGGCCATGTCACTTTCTTATATTCCAGAAGGAGGCACTTGTGTTCTTGTCCTTGGCCATAATGCACTGGAGATAACACTCTCCCCTTGTCCACTGTGATTTCCTGATTCACGTGAGCTAAAGTCCATTATGCCAATCTGCGGTTGGAATCTTGCCCCTCCTGTGCTTTTCCTGAAATAATATACTTCAATGAGGAATGTATAGTATGTACAATCACTTGGGACCCCCCCAGTGATATATTTCTAATGCTGGAGGGCCAGACATTCTTTTTCACATGGTGAGACATTTTGTTCCACAGGGCTCAAGGTTCTTGAGCCGTAGGCAATCAGTTGTAGTAGGCCTATATCCTGCTTCTACAGAAAAGCTGCTCCCATAGTCACATCCATACTGGCTAGTTGTAAAAAGAAAGGCTCTCCTGCTTTCGGGCAAGCCAGAGCTGGAGCCTGTCTCAAATCCTGTTTCAGAGTCTGGAAGGCTGCTGCTTGCTCAGGTTTCCATTTCCAATGTCTCCCTTTCTTTACAAGAAAATGGAAAGGTCGGCTTTTCTCAGCATACATTTCATAAAATCCTGGAAAAAAATTTAAAGTGCCTAGGATCGCTCTTAAAGGAGCCATGTTGGGGGCGGGGTCTGGAAGCTTTTCAATTAACTCTACCCTTCGCCAATCAGGGGTCGGCCCCTCCTTTCCCAAAATTACACACACACCCCCGGGGCCTTTAGGGCAGCACACAGATGGATTCCATGGCTGTGTCTCTCATTGGATCAACCTGCAGTTGGGAGAGGGGAGAGATGAATGGAGACAGCATGAGGTGAGGATCTGCCTCCTCTATGGAACCTCCTGAACCCAAACTGCTCCTACTCCCAACCACTCTGCCTCTATTGCTCCTCCCATGATCCCCTTCCACACCACTCTAACCCCAAAGCCCCTCCCCTCCCAATACCCCTGCCTACCCCACTCTGCCCCATCCTGTTGGGTGCTTCACAGCCCCTGACACACCAAGATATCCACAAAGACACCCACAGAAATCAGCCCCCCCATCCTTCAACCTATTATTCCCCACCCAGAGATAGAGAGTGAACCCAGGAGTCCTGACTCCCTGCCTCTCTGCTCTAACCACTAGCTCCTGCTGCCTCCCAGAAACAATCCCTGCAGCTGCAACACCATGTGACACCGTTCTCTCCTCTGTCCTGACTGGTAGAATCTCCTGCAACTCACCCAAGTCCTTTTTTCTTTGCTGTCATTGGAGCTGAACCTCACTCTGATCCTCCTTTCCATCTTGGAACAAGAACCTAGCAGGACATGGAGGGGAAGAAACGGGAAGGGAAAATCCAGTATGCAATTGCATCAACATAATTTCCTGATATCTGGCAATTAAAGACAGTGACTTAGCAGGCAGGGCCTGGGCAAGGAAGTATTCGAATGTGTCATAATAGAGAAGTGGGCTGCATGGAAACATCTGAGGGTGTGTCTCCCCAGCAAGTGCAGGTGCAATTGTAGTGAGGGTAGGTGTAGATATGCCATCTGTAATCTAGCTAGTGTGGTTGGCAATAGCAGCCAGCACAGACATCACCATAGGGTTGCTACCCCAATGCCAGCCCACCAGAAACAGAGAGTATCTCCTCTCATTGTCAGCCCGGGCTGAAGTCTAGGCCACCATGTCCCCACTGCTGTTGTTTCCATGCTAGCTAGATTAACGCTCGCATAGGGACACTGAACCATGCTACAATCACATCTTCATTTGCTGTGTTAGATGGACCCCAAGTCCTAACCCACTGGCGCCTTCCTAATTCAGCCCTAGTCTAGAAACTCACAGCTGTGCCAGTGGCCCCAATCCTGACCCACAGCCCCTGCTATCCCAGCCCTGGGCTCTGTTGCAGTAATTCAAATGGCTTATATGGGCCTGAAGAGTCAGCGGTGTTAACATGACCCTGTCACTGTCCAGGATTAAACAATGTTAAACCATGTTCTGAGTTTGGTATCCAGAGCCCTTGGTCTCTCAGTCTCATGACAAACATACTGTTAACAATCCTGTCAAACTTTCATTAAAGATACAGAAAACAGGGACAAACTGCTCAAAACTTTGAAAGGTAAAGGCTTTAATTTTAATTTCTCTCTTTTCCCTGTAGTTGAAGAGAGTTCTTTGAAGGAACCATGCCCTGTGTGACTGGTTCTTAGGTGGTATTAAACATGGTAAGAAATGTTGTTTGGGAGTAAGAAGAAGTAGTTAGTTGTGATGAGCTGGAGCTGTTGTTGCTGTTGTATTTACAGTTCAGTTCTCTTTCCTAGAAGACAAAACACGACAGACACATACAGAAGAGGGGAAAGAGAAGAATATCAAAGAGAGAAAATGCAGCCTCTGTCTCTGGTATGACTCTCCCTCGCAGTCTTACAGCTGGAGAAACCCAGGCCTGGCCAATGGTCTTACCAGCCACCCTGAGACCTAAAGATTTGTACCAGCCTGGAGTGTTCAGGGCATTGAACTGCTATTTTCTGGAGCCAATATATTACAGTTTATGAATTTAATAATCCCCTTTCTTTCAAACACAGCACTGAGTTGGGTTATAGGGAACATAAATCATGTTTTTTAACAAAAGGACATCAGTTAAGTGGTACCAAGTAAAAGGAATAAAGGTAGAAAAAGTAACAAATAGCCAAAAATAAAAATATGCTTTCTAATTTCAAAGACCTAACTTAATGAACTAAAAGCCTCTTGTTCCAAGAAGTGTTCACCAGTTGGTTCATCTCTATGGCCTTCCGCATCGCATCAGCTCCATTTGAAGGTCACAATTTACACTCAATTCTAGCACAAAGTGTTATGTCTTCTGTGGGTCCAGCTGTACCTCTCCACTGCCTCCGATCCTCAGTCCAAAGACCAGACTGTAAGCATCAGTCATCTTTCTGGGAAATACCTATGATATTATGTTAACTAACTTCAAGATTATTGGGTTCTCGCTGTTACCCTACTCAGAGTTTGCATACAATAACTACTACACTCCCATGGGAAAAAGCCCCTTCTCAGCAAACTGTGGGTACCACACCTGTTCCACCTACAGCTAGCTATGACCTCTCCTAACCCAACTACCTTGGACTTGCTGCAGAGGGGTCATCAAATCAAGGAAGAAGTAAGAGGCCACCTGGAAACAGCAAAAGCAACATGCAGAACAACTTCATCAACAAGGACCCACCTATTCAGTTGGGGACAAAGTGTGGCTCTTGATGGAGCATCTCTGCACAAATAGACCCATGGGTAAGTTAGATTTCCAGTTCCTTGGCTCTTCTCAAGTTCATTGCCTGGTTACCTGGGTCGCCACTGAACTACACTTACCCCAATCATGCAAGATCCATCTGGGATTCCATGTAACCCTTCTGAAACATTGAATGCTTCCACCGACGTGCACAGGCAGAAATTGTGGAAAAACAACATCGCTTGCCTCATAACCTAAGTCGTGCAGAACGCAATGCCATCCACAGCCTCAGAAACATCCCTGACATTATCATCAAGAGGCTGATAAAGGAGGTGCTGTTGTCATCATGATCAGGTCTGACTACCAAAAGGAGGCTGCCAGACAACTCTCCAATACCAGATTCTACAGGCCACTTCCCTCAGATCCCACTGAGGAATACACTAAGAAACTGCACCATCTACTCAGGACACTCCCTACACTAACACCGGAACAAATCACATACCCTCAGAGCCCCGACCAGGCTTATTCTATCTACTACCCAAGATCCACAAACCCGGAAATCCTGGACCCCATCATCTCGGGCATTGGCACTCTCACTGAAGGAGGGTCTGGATATGTGACTCTCTACTCAGACCTATCCCACCAGCACTCCGGCTATCTCCGTGACACCACTGATTCCTGAGGAAACTACAATGCATGGGTGACCTTCCAGAAAACACCATCCTAGCCACCATGGATGTAGAGGCTCTCTACACAAACATCCCACACACAGATGGAGTACAAGCTGTCAGGAACAGTATCCCTGATGATGCCACAGCACAACTGGTTGCTGAGCTCTTGTGACTTTATCCTCACACACAACTATTTCAAATTTGATGAAACATGTATCTCCAGATCAGTAGTATTGCTATGGCACCCGCATGGCCCCACAATTTGCAATATTTTTATGGACAATCTGGAACAACGCTTCCTCAGCTCTGTCCACTCACGCCCTCTCTCTGCTACGCTACATTGATGACATCTTCATCATCTGGACCCATGGGAAGGAGACTCTGGAAAATTCCACACGATTTAACAGCTTCCACCCCACGTCACCTCAGCCTG
>NC_133782.1:40713238-40719223 GCF_003597395.2 Chelonoidis abingdonii
TAAGCCAGAACTCACAACCAAACTGTTCGCCTACAAAAACTCCCAGATATAGTTTCATGTCAGTCTCTCATTCTCTCTCACTTTGTCCTTCCCATCTCTCTACTTCTTCTTTCAATATTAAAATCAAAGACACATTTCTGTTCCTAGAGATAGGGCAGCACACCAAAGCCATCCAAGAGGGTAGGTCTTCTCAAGAGAATAACTATTATCCTGCAGGAAAAAATAATGGATCACTTAGCCTCCAAGATGTGCACTGTAGGTCAGCACCTCTCCTTCTTGTTAAGGTAGTGCAGACGGCAGCTATGGCTTCACCACCCATGGTCCAGCACCTAGTTCTGGAGATCGATGGTGCGAGTTCCAGTCTCACTGGGAGAGTGCAACTACTGGAAACTGGCTACTATCCCCTTTTTCATATTGAATATCAGTGTCCAGGGAGGTTGCTCTGACCATCACCTTTAAATCACGGAGCAATTTAGATACTGTAGGAGTGCATGACTGTCAGTCTTGAGGGAGGTCAAACCCCTCACTCTTGGGCCCTATTAAGGCAAGGGATATTGGGGATAGCTGTCTCTCAGGCCCTGGCCCTCTAGGTAGGTAAGCAGACAGTATCGGGCAGGACAGAGCAACAGGTCCTGCGAGCCTGGGCCCTCATGTAGGGTGGAGCAACAAACAGTTTTATGGGCTCAGGCCCTCAAGCAAGGCACACCAACCAAGCAGTGTAGGCTCAGCTCTCAGGCAGCACAGAGTCCCAGACAGTCTCGGGAGCTCAGGCTCTCATCTGGGGAGGAGCCCCAAAGAGTCTGACATTCTGGTTCTGGCAGGCAGCAGAAAAACACAGGCCCGTTGGACCTAAATAGGGAGGCTGCAACCCCAGGGGTGGTGTTGGCAGCAGGGGTTTAAACTGTTTAATCTTGGACATTGACAGGGTTCTGTTAACACCCTCGACCTTTGGGCCCTATATGCCATCTAGTCTGCAACAGAACCAGCGGCTGGCATCGGACAGTGGGGCACCAACACAGCTGTGAATTCTAGCTTAGGACTGGACTGGATCAGTGCCAGTGTTCGGGACTCAGGAAGCGTCTACACAGCAACCAACAGCGAGATTCCAGCCTGGGTGGATGTCCTACACTAGCTTTAATCTAACTAGAGCAGGTAACAGTAGGAGTGGGAATGTGGCATGGATGTTAGTGCAGGCTGAAAACTAGAGGCATAGCTTTTTGTCTCAGGCAGTGCGGCACTGGGGCAGCCTGTGCCTCTCTACTTTACCCACACCAGCTAGATGAAAGTTGCCACAACTCTGCCCATCCATGCTACGATTGCACCTTCACTTGCTGCGGAGACACACCCTGAGATATTTCTGTGAAGCCCAAGCATCTAATATGAAACATTTGTTTAGTTCTCCACCCAGGCCCTGCCTGATAAACACTGTTTTCAGTTGTCAGTTTTTGAGAAATCTTCCTTACTCAACAACTTTTTGGACTTCTCCTCCCACTCTTCCACCTCCATGTCTGGCTGAGCTCTATATAACACACTCCAAGATGGGAAGGAGGATCAGGGTGAGGTTTAGCTCAGCGAACGCTGGGATCCATCACTCTCACAACAGAGAAGAAAGAAGGACTTGGGTGAGTTGCAGAAGATTCCATGAATCAGAAAAGAGGATAGAAAAATGTCACATGGGTTTGCAATTGCAGGGTTTGCTTCTGGGAGTCAGCATGAGCTAGTGGTTAGAGCGAGGGGTACGGGAATCAGGTCTTCTGGGTTTTATTACCACCTCTGGGGGAGACAGTGGGTTAGAAGAAGTGAAGGGAGGAAGGAGGATGAATCAGCTGAGGTTTGGGAAGCATCTGACAAAATGGACACCCTGGTTTGTCATAGTCTATGAACAACCCAGCACAAAGGGACAGAGATAATGGGAGGAAATCTGGGCAGAGTGGCGTGGCAGAGGATCATGGGCAGGGGGGGATTTGGTCCCAAGAGGTTCCATGAAGGAGATATATCCCCCCACCATGCTGTCTCCATTCATCTCCCCATTCTCCCCACTGCCAGTCGATCCAGTGACAGACACAGCCATGGCTCTGAGAGGATGGCGTCCTGCATTCCTGCTGCCTCTTGTCCTGCTGGCCGCTGGTCTGGCCCTGGCTAATGGGTTTCCATGGTTCGAACTGAACAAAATATTCAATAAGCATCATGTGGACTATCCACGGACCACAACCCCCAACCCCAGCACCTACTGCAACATGATGATGAGAGCCCGGGGAATATACTGGACGCCAGTCAACACCTTCATCCATGCATCCACCCCTTCCATCAACAGTGTCTGCTTTAGAGGTGGGATACAAATCCAGCATGGCCTACGCAGAAGTATTAAATCCTTCTCCATCACCACCTGCAAATATATTGGGTGGATCCGCTCATACATTGGGACACGGAGATCCCAGAAAATTATCATTGGCTGCTGGAATTGGCTCCCTGTATACTATAGGGAGTAAATGTAGGGCCCAGTCTGTGCATAGAGGGCAGACTGGGGAAGCTGCTGCTTCCTTTACTCCCTCTCCATCCCTTCCACACTGGCCCCAGCACTTGCCTCTGAACACTAGTCAGATTTTTTAGGTGAGTCCACCCTTCATCCTCTGCTGCCTCTATTGCCCATTATACAGTACAGCTGCCCCTTCCCCACCCCACCCTCTGCTGCGCCCTAGGGCCTGTTGTACAGTATAGCTGCCTCTTCCTCATCTTGTAATCCCTGTTGCTCAATGGTCATCTAAAAACTTGTCCTGTAATAAAGAAATATCCATCAATTTTACCCTTGTGGTATTTTATTGTGCATTCTGTATAATAAAGGATAAACCTCATATTCATCACAATTCACTGATATTTCTCATTGTTCTCATTATTTTTTAACATTTCTCTTCGTTCTGTAATTCTCTGTGCTCTCTCAACTCCATAAAACATGAAACCTTCATAGCAATCACTGGCTTGTTGTTTTACATTGGGGATGTCAAGAAGATTAGCCACTGAACCCTTGAGTGTGCTGGGAATGTGCTGTGGTTTTAGAACGAGGTTCCCAGAGCTGTCAAGCCCAGTCTCATCCTTCTCCCTAGAGTTAGGAGCAAAACCCAGGAGCTCTTACTGCTACCTCTGAACCTGCCCCAACCCACTATATCCCATGCCCCTCCAAGAACCTGGGAAAAGATGCTGGCAGTCCTGAATCTTCATCCACCCTCTTCTAAGCCATTGGATTGATAGAGTCTGCTGGGTGCTATTACAGTGCTTCATCAACAATAAGCCTCACCAGGTGCCTTCAGACCTTAACAGATCTTGTGGTCATTGGGCAGTTCACTCATGATCTGCTGTGACACCTGTCTGCACAGAGCTGGGACACCACACAGAGGGAACACACATACACAGCCAAACATCTGACTACAGACCTCATTCTCTCAAAATTAGAACCAACACCAGAGATGTAAACCTTCTGCTTCATTGTGTGAGCCTGTCACTAACTGAGGAAGATCAGGAAGAAACTTTGCTTCTGACCAAAGTTTTTCTATAATTCCTCTCTTGGGGGGATTCTTTCCCCTGATGCTACTGGCACTAGCTAGCATCACAGACTGATATGGAGGGACCCTGGGTCTATGCCAACCAAAAATGATTGCTGGAGGCTGAGGTAATCTGTTTCCTGGGGTTATCTGAACCCAAAGCTATGGTAACTAGTCCTTGTTTTTGAGCCCGTGTCAGAAAATAAATCAGTGGGGGATACAGCACCTCCATCTGATAAATGATTGGTATATATGAGAGTGCTTCCACCAAAACATCCTTGTTTTTACTGAATACAAAGCACACATCAAAAATAGAAATAGTCTTGAGCACCTTTGAGGTAGCTACCCAAAGTTTGGGGTGGTATTGAGTGGCAGAAGCCAGTCTTTGGTGGCCAGCCATCCTCCTAGCCACTGGGGACACTGACGTCATTGTGTCCTTGCTCATAAAAAATCCAAACCTTCAAAATATCCTCTCTAACTAAACTCTTTATAGATTTCTTCAAATAAAGTGCTTAACTCATAATGGCCTCAATAGGCTGACAATTTCCCTAGCAACTGCAAATAATAATTAATTATTCTACTTATCATCAAAGCAACTTCAGCAAGAAATGTACAAACACAGGCAACCAGACCACCTATCTACACTCTCTTCCATTCTCATGAATCTGTCAATTTACTTTATCTATCCTTGTTAGTCATACAGCAGCAAGAGTCAATTACCAAGAGTCAGAACAAGTCAGGATACCTGGAGGTCAGGATCAGAAGTTAGGACCAGGTAACACCGGATGAGCTGTTCACAGCAGGTGGAATCCTGGTTGTGCAGACAACTTCATGTTTCCTCCTCTGCCTTAAACAGGGGTTTGTTAGGCATAATTGGATTTCATGGACTCTGGTCCTAGCTACAGTCTGTGAGCTGCTGGGTGGAGTATTGAAGTGTGATGATTCCAAGCTCCTCATAGGACCTGTCTCAGATCCATGGGTGCTGACATCACCCTGCTCCCCAAGGAGAACCCTTCAGGTGCTGTGGATTCAGGCTTCTTGCAATGGATGTCATGGAAGGCTTGTATTACAGCAAGTGCCTGAATGTTTTTTCTGCTGGTCCCCATGTATGATCCTCAGACCCCTAACCTTCCCCAAGAATCAGGTATAAATTTACCCTGCCAGCATTTAGCAGCCAAGGTCTTACACAACATATTCCTTGTCTCCTCATATCTGCGCTGTTGGGGAGACAGTTGGGTCCCATGTGAAAAATAATTCTCGGTGTAGGGTTTCAGAAGCAACAAAGAATCCTGTGGCACCTTATAGACTAACAGATGTTTTGGAGCATGAGCTTTCGTGGGTGAATACCCACTTCGTCAGATGTATGTAGTGGAAATTTCAGGGGCAGGTATATATAAGCAAGCAAGCTAGAGATAACAAGGTTAGTTCAATCAGGGAGGATGAGGCCCTGTTCAGCAGTTGAGGTGTGAAACCAAGGGAGGAGAAACTGGTTTGTAGTTGGCAACCATTCACAGTTTCTGTTTAATCCTGAGCTGATGGTGTCAAATTTGCAGATGAACTGAAGCTCAGCAGTTTCTCTTTGAAGTCTGGTCCTGAAGTTTTTTGCTGCAGGATGGCCACCTTAAGGTCTGCTATAGTGTGGCCAGGGAGGTTGAAGTTTCTCCTACAGGTTTTTGTATATTGCCATTCCTAATATTTGATTTGTGTCCATTTATCCTTTCCATAGAGACTGTGCAGTTTGGCCGATGACATAGCAGAGGGGCATTGCTGGCATATGTTGGCGTATATTACATTGGTGGACATGCAGGTGAATGAACCGGTGATGGTGTGGGCTGATCTGGTTAGATCCTGTGATGGTGTCACTGGTGTAGATATGTGGCAGAGTTGGGATTGAGGTTTGTTGCGGATTGGTTCCTGAGCTAGAGTTACTATGGTGCGGTGTGCAGTTACTGGTGAGAATATGTTTCAGATTGCAGGTTGTCTGTGGGCGAGGACTGACCTGCTACCCAAGGCCTATGAAAGTGTGGGATCATTGTCCAGGATGGGTTGTAGATCCCTGATGATGTGTTGGAGGGTTTTACGTGGGAACTGTATGTGATGGCCAGTGGAGTCCTGTTGGTTTCTTTCTTGGGTTTGTCTTGCAGTGGGAGGCTTCTGGGTACATGTCTGGCTCTGTGATCTGTGTCCTTATTTCCTTGTGAGGGTATTGTAGTTTTGAGAATGCTTGGTGGAGTTTTATAGGTGTTGGTCTCTGTCTGAGGGGTTAGAGCAGATGCGGTTGTACCTCAGTGCTTGGCTGTAGACAATGGATCGTGTGATGTGCCCGGATGGAAACTGGAGGCATGAAGGTAGGCATAGTGTCTGGGATGTTTGGTATAGAGTGGTGCTAATTGGACCATCACTAATTTGCACCGTGGTGTCTAAGAAGTGGACCTCCCGTGTAGATTGT
>NC_133782.1:40719323-40726957 GCF_003597395.2 Chelonoidis abingdonii
GCGCGTGGCATGAAGGTGTTCACTGGGTGTGAAGTATAAATCCCCCGTCTCTTTCATCGATTTGTGTTGCAATAGGAGGCGGGATGGGGACTTGTGGTCCGTGGATAGTCACATGTATGATTTTGAATATCTGGTTCAGCTCCACCCATGGCCCCACTGCAGAGCGCAAGCAGGTGGCCCAGCAGACGTAGCCTGGTTAGCAAAAGTGCAGGGCAGGGTCCTCTTGGAGCCATGGCTCTGTTGTCCTTGGATGACCTGCAGTGGGGAAAGGAACAGCCAGGGTGGGGATCGCCTCTCATGGAACCTCCTGGCCCAACCCCTTATCTTTCCACCGCACTCTGCCTCCCCACCACCCTCCCATGATCCCAACTGCCAACCTCAGTTCTGTCCCAAGCCACATCTTTTCCTGATATGTCCTAACCACCCCACTTCGTGCTTAGAGCCCCTTCCATTTTCCCTGGCCTCATTGTGAATGGGTGTGTCACGAACCCTGACACACCGAGAGCTCCACTGTAGCAGGCACTTCACAGACTGCCTCAGAGATCACGGAACCCTCGTATCTGCATCCTCCAGTCTATTATTCCCGCCACCCAGAGGATGGACAGATTCCTCAGGGCCTGGCTCCCAGCCCCCTCCTGCTCCCTCTACACTAGATCATCAGAATATCAGAGTATGGAAGGGATCTCAGCAGTATCTAGTCTAACTCCCTGCTCAAGCAGGACAAATCCCCAGTATGGATTTTTCCCCATCCAATTAAATGGCCCTCCCCCAAGGATTTGAACTCACACCTGTTTACCAGGCCGAATTCTCAAATCACATAGCTCCAGAACAAAACCGACAGATGCAAATCCTTGTGACACTGGTCTTCTCCTCTCCCCCCGGCTGGTGGCCATTCTCCCTACAAACTCGCCAAAGTCAGTTTCTTTTGCTTCGTCGGCAGCGATGGATCCCTAGCCTCTGTGGAGCATGAATTTCTCACCCTGATCTTTTCCGTCTTGGAGCAGGTGTAGTTATAGACTAGCTGGACATGAAAGAGGAAGTTGTGGGAGGGTGAAATCAGAAAACGTGGGTAAGAACAATTTCCCAAAATATGACAATAAAACCAATGACTTAGCAGGCAGGTCCTGTGCGGACATGAATCAACATGTCATATAGAGACATGGACTCCACACAAAACATCTCAGGGTGTGTCTCCCAAGCAAGTGAAGATGTGATTGTAGTGTGGGTAGGGTGTACCTTTCCAGCTTTAATTAGTTAGTATTGAGTAACAAGTAGTGCTAGTTGGCACAGACATCCACTGGGGGTTAAGCTGCCCCGTGCCAGCCACCAGGGTACCCTCAGTACCTACTCTGCGTTCCCCAGGTCTGCGCTGCAGTCCAGGTCATCATATTTCCACTGCTGATTGTTTCCCATGCTAGATGTGATTATGCTAGTTATGTGTCGCGATTAATTGCCACCAGTGCTGCAATTACACCTCGTTGCTGTGAGATGCACCTTAGTGTCCAGTATCCACTGGTCACCTTCCTTTACGTCCATAGCCTGGAAACTTCACAGCTCGCAATGTGCCAGCTCAATCTGACACACAGCCCGCTATTCCAGCCCTGGGGCTCTGTTGGTAGAAATTTAGATGGCATTCGTGGGCTCTAGAAGTTGGTGTGTGTAACATGAACTTCTCTCACTGTTCCAAGGTTAAATAGTGTTAACCAAGGTTCAGGCTTCTTGTTATCCAGATCCCTCAGCTGCTCAGTTCCCATGGCACAACACTCATTAACAATCCTTTTAATTTTTCATTCAAAAAGAAGAATAAAAGAAGGAAAACTCCCAACATTGGTAATGTTAATGTAATAAGCTTTTATTTGAATGTATCCTTTGTCCCCTTTATTGGAGGTAGAGTTCTTCTGATGGAAGCTTCCCTTTGGATTGTCTCTTAGATGGCATTAAAGATGGTATGAAATGTTCCTTTGGAAAAAAGAGAAGAAGCTGTTGCAATGGACGGAGCTGTTATTGTTGTGGTTTAAAGTCCAGACCTCTTCTAGAGACAAAACAGACAGATGCAACAAGAGGGTTGAAGAGAAGAACAGCAAAGAGAGACACATGCAGCTTTTGCCTCCTTCAGCTTGAGTGAGAGAAATACAAGGTCTGGCACACACATCTTACCAGACGATTCTGTGACCTGGCAACTTGTACTAGCCTGGGGTGTTCAGGGGCATTTGCTTTTTAACTCTCTCTTTTTTGTCACAGGGCCACAGCAGTGCTGTGAAATATCCAGCTCTGCAAACTCGTAGACAGAAGGTAAAAAGGAGAGAAGTAGGAAAGAGGAAAAAATGGTAGTTGAGGGAAAAAAAGCACAAGTTTTTCCCGCAGCCAAGGTGGTGGGATGATTTAGGCAGAAGCCTGTATGAGGTGGCATGTGAGTTGGGTTTCCGTCTTTCCACCCGTCTTGCCGCACCTTCTTGGGATTGAGTAAAGTGGCCCTGTTTTGTGTCATGGCTGGTCCTGTGCTCCCAGGAGATGGCTAGGGTGGTAGCCATGATGGTAAAGCTCGCTCTTCCCTTGCATTCAGATCATTGATTGTTACATGTCTGTTTTCTTCTTGATCCAATTTCTCTCGACTGGCCTTTTTTAAGGTCCCCAAAAGGAGAGGTCGGCTGCGGAAATGGCCCCTCCCCTCAGATGCTTTGGTCACCAATGAGGGCTAATTCCCCACAACCCAATTGTTGGTCATTTATTTTCAAGTCCTGCTCTGTCTGCTGGTGTTTATCAGGTATGACCTTGACACAGGCTTGAGTGATCAACGGGGGCTGCTTGTTTTGGGTAAATAAGTCTTTCTCTCACTTTTTGCACCTTTTTTTCAAACAACATTTTATTCTTATGTGTGATTGAGAAAGTGTGAACTATTTACGTTTTCACAGCTGAGCTAAAATTTCAGATACATGCATAGGCTCAGTTATTGCAACAGCTCCCCATGCCCCACAGTTCTGTCAGTGTCCCTCAGTCCTGACAGGCCTTGCAAGGGTGTCTGAGGAACTGGAGCCAGTGAATTCAGGATTAAACTTAGGCATCTTAAATTGTTTCTTGACAGAGAACATGAGCCCTTTGGGATGCGGTAGTTTCAATACAGGTAAGAGATGTTGTTTGCAAGCTTCCAGTTTGGGGTGGTAGGGGGTCCCATAGTGAGGACTGGTTGAGTGACGGCTCTGGCGTGGCTGGGGATGATGGGGGTTCATGTGGGGGGTTCAGGGCTGGGGCCAGAGAGATGGGTGCAGGGGGTAAGGGCTCCAGCTAGGGTGAAGGCTCTGGCGGGTGAGCGAGGATGAAGAGGTTTGAGGTTGCAGGAGGGCTCGGCTGGGCAGAAGGTTAGGGTTGAACATGAGGCTCTGGCTGGGGTATGGGCTCTGGGGGAGGGGCAGGTGATTTTGGGGGTGCAGAGGGGGCTCAGGGCGGGGGCAGAGAGTTGGAATTGGGTGCGGGCTCTGGGTTGGGCGGTGGATGAGAAGTTTGTTGCGCTGTCCAGTGGCAGGTGCTGGCAGGGAGAGAGGACTCCCTCCATTCTCTCTTGCAGCAGCAGCAGCATGGGGCTGGTGGAGGGTGCCTCTCCTGAGCTGTGGCAGCTCTGGCAGGGACTACTGGGTTAAGTGGGGGGTCATTTCCCCCGGGCCATAGCAAGGTTCTGGGGCAGCTCCAAGCTGGGGCCAATGGGGAGGTGCCTCTCCCCCCACAGCCCTGAGCCCTTGCATGTGGCATGCAGCTTAAAGGAACTTTACTTTGGTATTTCTAAGTGATCCATTATTTTTTCCCTGCAGGATTAAGAGTGATTTTCTGAAGAAGAAAATCTACTCTCTGAGCTGCCGTTGTCTTATGTCTTGTTCTTATTTTCTGGAGAAAGAAAGAATGTGCTTGTGGGATATTAATAATTGAAAGAGGAGAGGGTGATGATGAAGAATAAAATGAGAGAAAGAGCTTAGAGAGAGAGAGCAAGAAGGGGATTGACAGATGAATAGTGTATAAAATTTTTGGACTGAAGCCAGGCTGGAGGTTTTGATGAACATTTTGGTTTGGAGTTTTGGTTTCCACCACGTTGGCTTCTAGGTACTGAGAAGGAAGGGATATTGGGGAAAAATAACACTTGGGTGAAAATTGTTGCTAAGTGTGACAAAGCGTCCTGAGCCTTGTATTTATGGGTCCCATGCTTTTGGTGGATCTATAGTGCCTTGGGGAGAGCTGAGGAAACGTTTTCAGAAGTGAAAGCAGAGATTGAACACATGAGCTATCTCACGTAGGCCCCAGGATGGGATGTAAGGGAATATCCAGTTCTTGTTAGAAAGGTACCACTCCATGTCAGGACTAGTGGTCTTGCTGTCGTGTCTCTGGCAAAGCTCGTGGTGTGGACCAAAGTCTGTTTCCTCTTTCGAGGGATCTCTGTATTAGATCATGGTGGGGGGTGGGAAGGATAAAGTGGGAACGGGGCCCTGCCTTTTACTCCGAGTTCCAGCCAGAGCCCTAATGGCAGACAAGCTGTGTTTTTGCGCCTCCCTCCTCCACTGACGCTGCTTGCTTTCCCTGGGCCACTTTCCCCGTGCTCCTCTTTCCCAAGCATTCACCCTAACATAGCTCAGTAATGACTTCCTCTCCTCCAGCTTCCTTTCCCTGGATCTCTCGAGAGAATGGCAAGGAGAGCTTCAAAGCGAATATAATGTGGTTCCAGCGTCTCCATTACCTATCAGGGCTAAACTGACCTTTCTAAAGTGTAATTGAGGCTCAGGTGCCAGCAAATTAGCCTAATGGCCTTAGCTGGTTAAATTGGCATCAGGTGTCTTGATTGGCCGTTAGAGTAGTCTTTTCTACAGGGAACAAGCTCTGCTTCTGAAGCTATATAACTGCTTTTTACTACCCTCTTATACACCTTCTGGCCTGAGTCCGTCACATAAGTAGTTCACACAACTACAAACAAACAGGGAAACAAAATCACGGGAGATGAGGCTGAGACTGACAGAAACGAGAGACTAACACACCAAAAAAATACAAGATATCCATTGAAGTGGATAGGGGTGACATTGCAAGAGGCTCATGCCCACAAAACACAAGCATACATGTAACAAAAGGACAACATGAGCGCTGCAAGACTCAAAGTTAAGCAAGAGAGTTGAACATACCACAAGACAGACCGGCACACAATCCAAAATGAGGTCGGAGAAGATGGGGCCATGAAAGCAAGTTTGGATTTCTCGAATTTGCAATTGATACACTAGAAAGGTGATGATACTTACCATGGCTTGTTGTCTGATCATAGTAAGGCATTAAGCACCTGGTGTGAACTCATGATTCTACTAAAATGTACAGGTGAAATCCAGACTAGGGATTTGCACTGACAATTGGTACAAAAATAACTTGTCGTCTCCACTCACTCCCCAGACACGCTTACCTATGTCTTCTATCTCCATGTCCCTGGATGCGCCCATCCCAATTGTTAGGAGGTCTTCTAAAAACTGCAGTGCAAAGGAACTCAGGTAGGTGGTTATTTCCAGTGAGCATTCCAAGATCTGAAGCTCCAAGCTGGGATGAGGCCACCAGGCTTGTTATTACCTCATGCAACTGGGAGTCTTTAAAAGCTTCTGAAGTAGTGAAACATAATTAGTTTTGTGTAAGGGGGTATATTGCGTCCGTATTTCTTCACCTCTGCGCACTTATCAATTCTCATAATTTTTTCTCAAATTAAATCAACTCAGTCTCTCTCTTCTGTTTTGGGATTGAGACCTGGATCAAGGGGGGCTGGGAGTTCAGGCACTCCTGGCTTTCGTCCTGCGTTGCTAACCGATGTTCTGTGTGGCATTTTGTGTGTCTCTAGCTTTAAGGTTCCATCCCAGATTACTGGTGTTCCTAGCACTAAGACACTTGGGCTGTCCAGCTGGATTCCAGAGTAAGGGTGGAACTATTTGTGGAGCAGTTTCAGTGGGATTCAGTATGGCGTTTGGTAATTGAGGGTGTGAGTTCAGATTGTCCGAGGCTTAGGACACTTCCTTTCACACTGTCTTGTCATTTCAGTGAACTGCACAGTAGGATGGATTGCATCTTGCACAGGGCGTAGGTACATTTCATATGCACCACATGGGTCAGATTCAGTCTCGGATACCATGCAGAATATTACAGACCATGGCTAAAGTTCCCTTTCAAACTTTCTCTTCTGTTACATCAAGAGGACAGAACAAGCTGCTTCCTTAAGCATTTAGCTAGAATGTGTCAGAGAAATTCACAAGAATTGTCAGGTGGAAGAAAAATTGCCAAAGGTCTTAAGATCTCACTAGCAAACTGTCCTTGGAGAAGTGTCAAATTATAGATGACAATTTTCTTAAAAAAGGAAAATATATCCTACGTGCAGAATAATTCATTTGGACCTCATTCCGATGAAGTATGACCTTTGTCAGCAAACTTAAAAAGCAAGCTCTCCAATTCGATGTAGAGAAGCTACATCCAGGTTATGCAGGGAGCTGCTGGAAAATCTTTGTTCCATGCAAAATGTTGACTTTCAGAAAAAAAATCTCAGCACACACACAAAAATCACTGGTTATTAAACAAACCCAAAGGAGTGGGGCCAGCCAGCATTTTCATAGTCAGAACCCTGTCAATTCCCCACAGTTCAGACCCACTGCCCCCTGCTATCCAAGACCTGGGTTTCTCCTCTCCAGCTCTGCTGGTGTCCCTCAGTGCTGACCTGCAGCTCCTGCTATAGGAGCTCTGAGTTTCCTCCACCCTCAGCTGTCCTGGGCCCCTCAATCCCGACCTGCAGCCATACCAGCCTCCATGCCACAAGCAGCTTTGCACCAGACTGTCAGACCACACCACCTTTGGAGCCAACTTGACAGATCCCAGTGTGGTGTGGTTCACTGTGCTAACACAGGCCATACCTGGGGCACCCAGGACAGCCAGTTCTGCATCTGTGGTGCTGCGGAGGATGCTGCATACATGCTGGGTGGCTGCTCTTTTTTACACTGACCTGTCTGGGGGTTTTCTTAAGCAGACTCAGAGACAGTTGACTGGCTTCAGACTATGTAGCTGTTTTCCTAATCTAGTATTGATTGTTTTGTCCTCTCTCAATCAATAAACATACAGCCTCATGAGAGAAAAGGCTTCTTCTCATCTCCCAGGCCATCCTATTACTGAAATTGCAGAAGGAAGAGAGAGGAAGAGAGAGAGACATGCATTCAGAAGCACCCGAGGCTGAGATTTTGCATGGGGCCTAAAGAGTTTGGATGCCATGAAAATTAGTGGGAAATGGGGCATCTAAATCCCTTTGGCCATTTGAAGGTGACAGTAACAGCACACATACACCTGGTGCTACCAGTGCAAAGGGAGAATGTAAGACCCAACAGGTCTTGAATGCTGGCCTGGGGAGCAGCAAAACTGCTAGCATCTGTAGGCTGCTACCCAGCAGCAGCTGTAACCAGTTTCTGTTCCACTGCCCATCACCAGCTGTGAACGAGACCATGGGAAGTCCCACCTCAAGGGGTCTGACAGGCAGCAGCCTCACGGCTGCTGACTGGTTCCCTGCCCTATATAAACCCAAGGGGGATTCCAGGAAGTATCCAGAAAGCAGTGTGGCTTTTCCACAGCTGCCATGATCCTTCCTGCTCCTGGCT
>NC_133782.1:40727057-40788612 GCF_003597395.2 Chelonoidis abingdonii
TAGGCCAAAGCTGAAAGGGCGGTTGTAACAACCATTATCATTGCAACACACTAAACCATTTGAAGGCAGTAATAAAGAAGGCCTGCCTGTTTCTGGCTCAAGGAGTAAGGAATAACAGTTCAAAAGAAGACAGGACAAGATAGTAGTTCAAAAGAAATAGGCCTAACAAGCTTAGAAACCTGTAGGCCCAACCTTTGGCTTAAACTGTTAATGTAAACTGCTAAAAAGTGGGAGGAGGGAAGGAAGGGAAGAGCTTAGCTGAAGTAAGAAGTATAAAAAGGTAACCTGCTTTGTAATTAGGTGTGCCCGGATTCGAGCGTCCATGTCTCCCAGCAACTGCTTTGGAGATCTCAAAATAAATTTGCTTTGCTTTCTCCACCCTTGGTGTGTGTTCAATTGGGCGCTACCCCACCTCGGGCAACCGAACCACTATGCTTTCCTCAGGACTCTCTGGTCCGGCAAACAAGACTGACAGAATTGACTTTGTAAATTATTACATTTGGGAAAACCAAAGCCTGTGGTGGAATTTTCGAAGGGAACAGGGTTGGATTTGGTTATTTGGGAACCTTGGGATTAAGAATTTGCTTCCTCCCACAAACAGTTCACTGTTGGGTAGTGAGAGACCTTCGGGGGATGGCATTGTAGGAGAGACACAAAGACACTTCAAGGCAAGAAAACACCAAGAGACGGCCAAGGCTCTCACATTCACAGGCAAGAGGACACTAACACATAACACAATCACAGACCAAAAGCTGCACCACTGGGAGTGGAAGGGAAAAATGGAAGAGCATTGCAGCCATGGGCCACACACACAAACACAAAACACACAGAGACATATTCATGAGACACAACAACCAAAGCGTTCAAAATACATGAACACACAAAAGGCAAAAGCATGAAAGACCTGACACATAACCAGTGATTCAAACATAATTGCATGGGAAGATATGATCAATAAAGGCAAGAAAGTTTTGGCTTTTTCCTTTCTGTGCAGTGGAATACCCTTGTAAGAAAGGTGCTAACACTGGTAATAGCAGCTTTGCTTGTCAACAGAGGGGAATAAGCATACTGGTATAAAAGCAAGGTTATAACAGCAATTGGTACAGAAAATGCCTCTCTCTGCCTATAATTTCTGCCAGCCCATCAATGGGGTTCTGAAAGGACTGGCAAGAATACAGGAACATCGGAGGGGGGTTATTAATGCCAATGAGCATCTCAGCAAGTATGACGGATGGAGCCCTCCAAGCCGGGAAGGCCGTCCATCAGGGGTTTATTTACCAATGCAATTGAGACTCTTCAACTTGTTTCCTGTATCGTTTAAAGCTTCTGACTCGCTATGTCCTGCCTCATTTCTGCTGCAGTTGTGCCCTGTTCATCTTACTCCTGTTTTCGTCAGCTTAACATTGGCAACTCAGCTCCCTTTTGTGGGGATTTGGGAAAAGAGCAGCAGGGCTGGAGACAGGACTTCTGGGTTTAAATATGGTCCTCTGAGGGGGGGCTTTAGATCTAGTGGTTAAGATCCTAGGAAGGCAAGATCAAGGAAACTTCCTTGGGTTTCTACACCTGGCTCTGGGAGGGAGTTCAGTCCCTGGTGGGCTTGATTGAGGGAGGCGCTATAATTTGGGGAAGTCACAGGTTTTCTCTGTCAGAGGGGAAGGGAGTAATGCTTGAAAAGAAAGGGGAACTGGGAGCCAGGCTCTGGGTCTTTTCCTCTTATGTTTAGAGCTCTTGCGACTGCAGTCTCAACTGGAAGCTCCTCCAATAAAACTACCTGTGAAGCCTAAGGTCCAAAGCACACCTTTTAAGGTAAGGGGTCAGTGGATTAAGTTGAGTGGGTTAACCCTGGCCTTGCAGATGAGGTGTTTGTGAAGTCTGAATCCTGCCGGGACCTAGTGTAGCAATTTGCAATTTGGAGTGGGAGACATCCGTAGTGCTAGATCAATTTTGTTCACGTTCTGGGAGCTGGGAAATGTGCTGGCATTGCTACCCGGCAGTTCAAGAATCATTTGCCAGTTGGAAGTCCATTTGTGGTGGGGTAGCTGCATTGTCATATACATGGTAAGGGACGTCATTGTCCCTTTGACTCTCCAGCAATGTGGGATTGATTTTGCAGCTATGGTCCTCACTGCAGTAGGGTAATAGATCAAACCTCTCTGTCACCAAGCCCACATGCCAATAAGAAATATATCAGTAGAAAGGGCTGCTTTTTTAGTGTTGTGCAAGTTTCGGTGAAATCACTGGGGGTGCTTTCATTTATATCAATATTGGGGGGGGGGAAAATTGGTCAAGGGAAGGGCAATGACCCTCAACATCTTTAAATCAGGAAGTGTTCAGAAGCACTGGAAAGGAGGGGGTAACTCAGTGGTTTTGAAACACTGGCCCTGCTAAACCCAGTGTTGTAGGTTTAGGGGCTTTTTTGAGGGTGCGTTTGCAGATTTGGTCCTGCTTTTGGAGCCGGGAGTTTTGGACCTTGAATGATCTCCTGAGGGTCCCTAACAATCTATGATTCTAAGCCAGGGAATGTTCTTTTCCTGGGGTTGTTGAAATGTGTCTACTGTCCTGGGCCAACAGGCTACCTCTGTTCCCACTGGCTATGAAGCTGTACACGGTTTCACCTTTGACAGCACCACAAGAAGGATCCAACCCTGCAGCAGGTACAGAATTGCCCCTGGGTTGTGTGTGCCTTTTTTTCCAATGGAAGATACAACTGCTGTTTGTTTACTTACAGAGAAGGATCTCCTTGAAGGAAAATATTCCCATAGAATGCCTGGGAATGTCCCACAGATGATACGGTGCAAAAGGGTTGGAGGGGGAGTGGTTGAGTCCCTGAGTGTGAAACAGAAAGAACGCAAGGAACCATCACAAACACCTCAGTGTGTGCTATGTGGTTGGATAGGATCTGAAGAAACAACTTAATGGCCAGCCACAAGTAATGTGCTAAGAAGATTGTCTCTGGCCCCTGAAAGGTTTGAGGACTGTTAGGAATTTGTGTAGTTGCTGGGCACACATAAGTACCGCCTCTGTGTGTTCACTGACCTCTCAGTTATGCAATGCTGCTGCATATGTACACAATTGCCTTGGATAGGTTTTTATTTAGAATGTGAAAGGGGAGGGTAGATTCCCTTTTTATGGGGACATCCAGCCATCCAGTTAACCTATAAAGCCCTCTTGGTATCTGTTTCCTACTGCACCCTGTAAGGGGTTAAAAACACCAGGTTAAGAAGGAGTGGGCACCTGAACCACAATTAATTAGACCCGAACTTGGAAAATAGAATGCAGCACAATTCTGTCCACTTCAGTACAAATCAGTTCCAGCTTTTGGCAGCATACAACCATTCCCCCTCTCACAGAATCAGTGGGGTAATATGAAGTCTTGGTTTTCCTTCCTGTCCATGAGTGTGGAAGTACCTTGGGGGTTAAGGCTGAAGGGCCGTGGTGCCGTGTTTTTTGGGATGTTGAGGATGGTAGGTGGCTACTACTATGGAGTTCTCCAAGGAACTACAAAGGGTGGTGAGTCCCTGTTATGGGACCGTAGATAACAGTGGTCTTCAGAACTTGGGTTTGCCTGCCTGTGAAGCCCCTTTAGGTCTGGCGCATCTCCTCTCCGTTTTCTGCTGGGATTATGGTCCTTTCCTTCCTTTCTGAGGTCCTTTCTGTCCCTGTCACATGCTGTCGCTAGTTTGGCCCAACCAGGCCCCTTGTTAGCGTCCATGAAGAAATCTTGTGGAACTGTGTCCTCCGAGTCCTCTTCTTTCCTCCCCCTCCCTCAGTTGTAAGCATTCCACAAGTTGTGGAGGGGAGACCCCTCAGCCCTCTATGGCAGAAGCAAGATAAAATGGTCAGATGGTGAATTAGATCTACGCCACCTTGAAAATTGGTTTGTGTGAAGCAAATACAATTTTGGCATTGTTTTTTCAGTTATGAGTACATGGCAATGACCACAAAGCACTGGTTTCTATTTTCAATAGCAATGGTGGAATTTTTGGCTGATCTCGTCACTCACGAAGGCTACCCATGCCCCATATGATCTAAGCCTGTGATGCCACGGTGTTATGCCAATTCATCCATGGAAATGGCAATGGGAAAGTATCTTTACAGTGGAGGAAGAAATAAGAATACATCCCTAGAATCTCAATGAGATGAGGTGGAGTGCCTGCTGTTGACAACTTTACCTGGGCCCCTCTGAGCATTCCCCCCTCCAGCCCAGAAGTAAGGCATAGGTCCTGCTTGGGTCCTGACCCTCATCTCCAATCCATTCCCATCCGGTTATTTCCAGTTAAAACTCAGCAGCCGGTAGTCCTGACTTCTCCCTCCATCTTCCAACAGGCCTCTTCCAGTCTGGTAGGCATCATACCATGTTATGCTCACAGAAAATAGACCATCAGCATAAGCCAATCTCTAACCATCCGAGGAATTCTATGTGTGGCAGCAGACTGTCCCACATCTGCCTGCATCAGGTTCTTCCCACCTTTTCACTGAAATTCTTGGTGCTGGCCATGTTCCAGATGATGGGAACATTGAACTAGATGGGACTGGGGTTTGTTCTAGTTGGGCAGTTCCTATGTTTCTGGCGTCCCAGCCCTCGCTCCCACTAACACTGTTTCCTTCCTCCAGCGGTCTCTAGAAAGACTTCCTGCCCAGATCTCATCGCCATCCTCATTCCTCTGACCCTGTAGCCGCTCTGGATGCTCTCCAAGTCACCTCCTGTGCATCAACATCACACAACAGCCTGGGGCGACCACAACAGGTGTCTTCTGGTGTAAAAATGAGAATGACAATCATGTTTTAGAAATTTCTTAAGGCTTGCACTCAGCTACCCATTTGGTTTCCTTGGTGCAGGAAAAGGAGATGAATTTAGTTTTGGGCCCCAAGCCTGTAATTTAAGATTCAATTGTTAGGAAGAAAGGGATCATTGTGATTTGTATCGCAAAAGCAACACATATATCAAATGGTCGCACGCTCCTCCTTATACTGGGGCCCCCCCCCTTTTTTTTTCCTGCAGCTGTCAACAACAGAGAAACCACACTATCTCACACGCTTCCTTCTTTCACTGTGAGCCCAATCCCGGTAATAGCGGTTATTGTATTAACATTTTTCCCCGTTAAAATATTAAAGCTTAATGTTAAAAAATATAATAGTACACAGGTTAGAAAGAGTGTCCTATACAATAAGTGCAGGAGTCAGCAACCTTACCAGTGGTTGCCGTGTCTTCATGAATACGCCTTAATTAAGGCTTTGGTGCCGTACACATTGAACGTTTTAGAAGGCTTTTCTATAAGTAATAATCTATAAAACAAACTAATATACTTAAAGTACAACAAGTTCCAAATTTTCCAGAAAGCTTTTTAAAAATTAAATTAAAAAATGGGCAGTCTCTGTAGTTTAGTTGTGACCTTGCCCCTTGCTTCTTCTTGAAGTTTTTCCAGTTGCCTGGTGGCATGTTTAGAAACTTAAGCTACACACAAGCTCTGAGTTATAAGTTGATAACCAGCTTGGCAAGGAGGTCAGCGGTTGGACCAGGTCGGCAGTTGAGGGAAGGGAGCGCAGCTGGTAGGCGAGCAGGGCTGAGCTCTGGATCCGTTCTGGCAGGGGGCCCTTGCCTTGCACTGGAATCCAACCTGGAGCAAGGTGAGTGGGGCTTGGGGGGACCCCAGGCTTTGGCAAGGGGGCCAGCCCAGCCAGAACCCCAAGAGCAGCGGCGGTGGCTCAGCCTGCCACCTGCTTTTGGGGTTTTTACCACTGGCTTTCTGCCAGTTGGGGAATCTTAGCCGCTGCCAGCCTGGGGTTCCTGTCCCCAGACCAGCAGCGAGTGCTGAGTGGGGTTGCAGTGGGGGGACCCCGGCGGCCAAGGGGCCAGCAGTCCCAATCCCAGAGTAGCGGGGGGCGGCCAGCCCCGCCAATTGCTTTCAGGGTTTCACCACCCGGCTTCCTCGCCAGTTTGGGGTCCTAGCCCGCTGCAGACCTGGGAAAATCCTTCCCAGGCCAGCAGCAGGGTGGCTGAGTGGGACCCGGCAAGGGAAGGGCCAGCAGCAGGAACCCAGAAGGTGGGTTGGAGGGCTGAACAGTTTTCAGCCCACGCTGCCCTCTTGGGGTTTTTCCACCTCGCCACTACTTGGGGTTTTCACCATGGAATTCCTTGCCAGCTGGGGTCTCAGGCCACTGCGAAGCCTGGGGTTCCATCCCAGCCAAGCAGCTGGCGCTGAAGTGGGACCAGTGGCAGAAAAGTTGGGCAGCAGAGCCGGCAGTGGAACCCCAGAGCGGGGCAAAGGCTGAGCAGCTCAGCCCGCCTCCGCCTTGGGTTTTCAGCTGCTGGCTTCTGAGCGGGGTTCAGCCCGCCGCCAGCTAAGGGTTCCTTCCCGCAGGCCAGCAATGGTGCTGAGTGGAACGGCGGATGGGACCCGGCTGGTAAAATGCCAAGCAGCAGAACCAAAGCGGCGCGGCTGGCGACTCCAGCCCCGCCCACGGTGCCATCAAAAAATCGGCCTCAACCATGCCACCTTCTGGCCCGTGCCATAGGTTGCCGACCCGTTTAAATGTTCTGTGGTACCCGTCCCAGTATCATTCAGAAATGCTGCCACATGTTGGAAATTCCTCATGAACCCTCCAAGCGCTTTGGAAATAGCAGGGACCTGAGACACAATCCAAGCACTGATTATATTTAACAGTTGTTTAAATATTTACAGTACATACTTGCCTTGGATCTTTCATTGTAGGCAACAGCTAATGTCTAAATTTGTGAACCAATGGCCCCCTGCTAAATCTAAAACGATCCCCCAGGCGTTTTGGATTTGGGAGCTGTTTTTCTAATTTGGACCATATACAGTACAGTCCGCCCCTTCCCACCGCTCCTGCTGCCCCCCTATGCCCCCATTATACCAATACCAGGCTGACCCTTCCCTCCCAATCCTCTGCTGCCCCTAGTTGCCCATTATACAATAACAGCTGAACCTTTTCCCTTCCGCCTCTCTGCTGCAACTTGTTGCCATATACGAATAGCTTGCCCTCCCCAGCCTCACCTCTTGCTGCACCCTCATGCCCATTAACAAGCTAGATAAACTCCTCCTTTCTCTCCCTCACTTTAATGTTGCAAGTAGAAATTGAAGTTAGACTAATGAAATTACATACTTCGGGGCATGGTATAGGCCCCTATTACACTGACAACAATGGGAAATTATGTCAGTTGTGTGGAAGAAGTTAACCTAACATAAATGGAATGGTAATGGGGAAATTATTTGAAACACCTTGCTAGGTTGCCCAAAGCACATCCCACAATCAAGGAGGAAGGCTTTTGTGCCCTGGTTTACAAAACTGTAACTTTTTAGAGAGAAGTTGAAAGCAACTGGGAAATAATTTTTTAAATATCTAATATAGCAAATTGGGAAGAAAGGGAACTTGATAAGTAAATATAAATGAGAAGCTTAGGAAAAACTTGAAATAATGGAACAAAGGGACGACATGAAAATCTCTTGGCAAAACGGAGAAAAAGGCTAATAAAGGAATTTAAAACCTATTTAGAACAAATACTTCCTGACAATTTTATGACCCGTGCTAGAATGGTAAATGGTGGGAATTTCAATAATGATGCCAGAAAGGCATAAATATTTTCTGTTTCCTGTATTTGGGGTAAAAAGATGAATGCCTCTCATTTAATGGGTGATACCATTCTTTAATTTCACTAGTACTCAGGAAGATGTTAAAATCAGGTTTCTGAAACAGGGGTTTCCGCCCTGCTTGTGTAGGGACAGCCCCTGGCGGGCTTGGCCGCTGTGTTACCTGCCCCATCCGCAGGTCCAGCCGATCAACAGCTCCTACTGGCCGTGGAATCGCTGCTCTGGCCAATGGGAGTTGAGAGAGCGGCGCGGGCCCGAGGGACTTTACTGGTTGCCTTACCAGCAGCTTCCATTGGCCACAGCAGCGGATCCACAGCCCAGTTGGGAGCTGCGAATTGGCCGGATCTGCGGACCAAGGGCAGTTAACCAGGCCTGGCCCACCAAGGGGCTTCCCTACAACAAGCGCGGACCCTGCTTGAGAAGCCCTTTGTTTAAAATGGAGCTACTATAGGTTTAACATTTTAAATCAAGGAGGTCCAGAAATAACTTCACCGCAGAGTTTAAAGGAACCCCTGGCTAATTCCATTCATATCCATCACAGTGAGGCCCTAATATGTGATATTCCTGCAAAGTAACATAGTTTTTCTTTTAAAAAATGGCCATCCCTCTATTTTTTGGAGGAATTTCCCAGGACATTTTAAGTGGTGGCAGCCTGGAACACTCTTGCATTATTCCTTGAATGAAATGCCTCAATAGATCCTTCTACCAAACGTTATAGACTGATGATTAAGGAACTGCTTGTGTAGTCTGCCCTGCTATAATTATGCTGTATAGCCTCTAGTGGAAAAAACAGCCCAATTCTGGCTAGAGGAATTTCCGCTGGCATAGAGACTCCATCCCGAATGACATTGGCTATGCCAGCTAGCACTTCTGGTAGCATAGTGATCCACCCGGGACTCTGGCCCAGAGCTCTGGTAAGGATTTTTTCATAAGTCTAGCCAACATGGCTATAAAACAGCAACTCTGTAGTAATAAAGGAAGTTATGATGAATTAACACAATCTATAAGTTACACAATATGGGAAGAAATCTTCCTGACTAATAAGGACCTCTTTAAATACACAGAAAGTCTATCCATGCCTAAGATAATTCAAGGAGATGCAATTTTTAACAGGGAGACCCAGTGGAAACAACTTGCCAAGGATGTGATAGTTCTCCATCCAGTTGACTATCTTAAAGGATCTTTGCCTAATGTCTTCCAGTCCAACTACCAATGTTTCAGGTCCGCTGAGAATCAACTGGGGTTAGAAACCTGTGAAAGAAATTGTCAAACTGGGCCACAAGAAGATTTGAAACCACCACACTTTTGATTAAAGAACCGACTGTTAACAGTAATCCTCCCCCTTCACTTTCAAGTCAATTTGGATCGAAGCTATGTTCTAGGCTTGAAACCAGTATTTCGACGGTATACCTTCAAGTAGGGACATCATTTGCGCAGGCAAAGCTGTCAAGCAGTGAGAAAGAACCCAGGGTCGCTTGAACCCCTTCCCTCACTCAAGGATTGCACACTCCCCCTGCAAAGTCAGAATGAACCCAGGCCTCAAAGAAGCTATAGCTCGGCCCCAAGACTAAGGCACTAGAAACCCACCCCTTACCCGCGAGGGGAGGGGGGTCCATAGATCATAGAGATACGGTGGAATGAGAACTCAGGAGGTTCATCTACTCCTGCCTCCTGCTCCAATAGCAGAGAAACCCCACAAAAATCATCCCAGTTAGGGCTTTTTGTCAAGCCGGCCCTTAAACCTCTAAGGAAGGAAGATGACCACTTCCCCCTATAACCTATTCCAGTGCTTCAACCACCCTCCCTCGTGAAATTTTTACTAAGAATCCACTAAGAACATCCCAACTGCCAAGCTGAGACCATGCCCTCCTTGTTCTGTCATCCTGCAACAATGAGAACAGCTATTCTCTGTCTCCTTTGGAAACCCCCCCTTCAATAGTGAACGCTATCGAAATCCCCCCTCCTCTTTTCTTCTTCACGACAATGACCCAGTCCCTCAGCCTCTCTCTTCGTAAGTCATGTTCCCCCAGCCCCTAATCCATTTGTTTGCCCTCCCACTGGGAGCCTTTCCAATTTGTTTCACATCTTCTGTAGTGGCCACAAACTCCAGTTGTTGACCCTCAACATGGCTGAATAGAGAGGAAATAAATCACTTCCCCTCAATCTGCCTGGCATATGCTACCTACTAATTCAGCCCAATATGCCGTTAGCCTTCTGGCAACAAGGGCGCACTGTTGGACTTTAATATCCAGTTCTTCACCCACTGTAATCCCATGTCCCTTTTCTTCAGAACTGTCACTTAGCTAGTCGGTCCCCAGGCTGGTAGCAGTGGCATGGGATCTTCCCTTGTCCTATAGTGCAGGACTCGGCACTGTCTTTTGTTGAACCCTCAATCATATTTCCTTTGGCCCATTCTCTCAATTTTGTTTAGGTGTCTGGAAACCTATCCCACCCCAGCATATCTACCTCTCTCCTGAGTTTAGTGGGTCAGCTGTGAAACCTTGCTGGGGTTCCCAATTATCCCATCTATCCCCAGATCATTTAAAGAAGAGTTGAAACCAAAAACCAACCCTTCAGGCCACCCACTTGATACTGGCTCCCAAACTAGAATCAAAATTTGATTTGCTTACCATTGGGACAACGATCAGCCAAGATTCTATACTTATAGTCATTAATCTAATCCAACTTTTAACTCTGCCAAAGTATACTGTGTTGAGACTGATTAAAGCTTTGCTAAGTCCAAGGTAATCAACATCTACCACTTCCATATCACAGAAGCCCAGTTTATCTCCAATCAAAGAAGGATCAGCTTTGGTCCAGGCATGACCTTGCCCTTGGTACCATGCCTGACTGTTCCTGCACTTCTTCTCCTCCAGTGGCCTTCAAGAAATGGGATGAAAATAGACCCCGAACTTGAAAATAGAACGAGCCCAAACTTCTTGTCCACTTCAGTCCAGTTGCAAGCCATTTTGCTATGCAATATACAACCATTCTCTCACCAGACAGTGGTATATGATCTTGGTTTTTTCCTTCCTGTGCCATGATTGGAAGTACCGGGGGTAGGCTGAAAGGGCCGTGGTCTCGTGGTATGTCTTCTCCTCCAAGTGCTTCAGAATGGATCCTTGAAGACCTCTCCAGATTTTCTGGGACAGAAGGTAGGCTGACCAGTCCTGTAAGTTCCCGAATCTCCGTTCTTCCTTTATTAAAGATGAGCACATATGCCTTTTTTTCAGTCATCTAGGGCCCTCCCCCGATGCATGAGTTTTCAGAATAATGGCCATGATCTGCAACACATCAGCCACCTCCTCAGCACTCTTCGGAATGGAGCGCATCTGGCCCTATGGACTGTGCATGTCCAGGCCTTTTTCTAAATAGTTACTAACTGTTCTTTTCATAAACTGAGGGCTGCCTCACCTCATCCCATAGTGTGCCCCAGTTCACCAGTCTGGGAGCGAACCTTGTCTGTGAAACTGAGGGAGCCAAAAAAAAAAGGATGAGTTTTTCACATCAATCTCTCTAGGTGGCCTCCTTCTCTTAGTAGGGTCCCAACTTTTCCGCTGACCTCCTTTCTTGTGGTTTAACATATCTGTAACCCTACTTGTTGCTCTTCCATCCTTGCTAGCTGAAACTTCCAGTTGTGCTTTGGCCTTCCCTGATTACAACCTCTGCATGCCGAGAAACTTTTTTTATACTTCTTCCCTGTCCATCTGGTCCAAGTTCCACTTCGAAGTAAGCTTTCCTTTTCCCTGTTTAAGTCTCACCGAGATTTTTTGATAAAGTTCAAGCTGGTCGCATGCCATTTGCTAATTCTTTCTGGCACATAGGGATGGTTGTTTCCTGCACCCTCAGTAAGGCCTTCTTTAAATAGCCCACTTCCTGGACTCCTCCCTTTCATACAGCTCGTAGCCTCCCAGAGAATCCTGCTCATCAGTTCCCTGAGGGAGTCAAAGTCTGATTTTCTGAAGTCCAGCATCTGTATTCTGCTGCTCTCCTTTCTTCTTTTTGTCAGTAACATGAACTCAACCATCGCATAGTCTCTAGTGCCCAGGTTAACACTAACTTCTACTTCTACCAATTCTTCCCTGTTTGTAAGCAGCAAGTTAAGAGGAGCATGGCTCCTAGTTGGTTCCTCCAGCATTTGCACCAGGAAGTTGTCCCTAGCATTCTCCAAAAACTTCCTGAATTGTCTTTTCAATGCTGTATTGCTCTCCCAGCAGATGTCAGGGTGATTGAAGTCCCCCATGAGAACCAGGGCCTGTGAAACCCAGGAGTCCTCTCTCCCGGCCTCAACTGATCAGTCCTGATTCCAAGAAAATGCTATTTCTTTCCCAAAGCTGGGCAGAGAACCCAGGAATCCTGGCTCCAAGACCCCCTAATCAAATGCCAAATCCCCCACCAGAAGCAAGGAGCTGAGTTGGACACTTTAAAGCTGATGGAACTGAAGAAGTCGAAGACTGTAAGAGGGATGAAATGGCCTCCTAAGTGAAACTAGGAAATTAGCTAGTTCAGAAGACTTTAAGGAAGCAAGGGCCCTAGATTCCCAATTTGCATGGTAATTACATCAGGTATCCTCATCCCTAGCTTGGGGGCTCCATCAATTATACCTGACGGGAATGCTGATGGCAATAACAACTTCCCACAGCCCTGCAGTAACTCCCACAATGGGATGGGCAGCAATGTAAATAGAAAGAGATAAGGGTGTGTCTGGGGACAGATGGAGAGATAGTAAGGGAGAGAGAGACAGAGATGAATGTATCTGAGGGTGGGTGGACTGAGAGATGTTTTTTGTACTGCTTCATCTATTATTCCAGTGCAGCTCCTTGTGTGGGTGCATGTATGCCGGTATAGCCAGGTTTTATACCAGTATAGCTTATTCCTGTCTATTGATGGCAATAAACTATACCACTATTGTAGTAAGAGGAGGCCCTGCCCTGAGATATAAACCTTGGTATCTAGAGACCTGGTATGAGGCGTAAGGCCTGAACTAAAGTAATGGTCAAGACTTGCTCCATATAAGCAAATGTTAAGCTGTGATCCAAGATTAGGCCCTGCTCACAGAAGTTGGCAAGGAAAGGGCTGATGTGCATAAACAAATATCCACTAGTACTGAAGTAAAACACGGGTACACAGAAACACCTTTTTTTATACTTGGGGAACATTTTCCACAGATAACAAGGAACAGACTAACCATCCCAATGACGGGCAAAAGGGCTAATAATGATGGATAGAGTTGTTTTGTTCGAAACAACATCGTACGTACAAGGTGAGAGGCGGCACCTTACTACGTAGAGGGGTTGTACCTTGCTACGTAGAGGGGTTGCACCTCAATACGTCAGGAGTGATATGTAACTTGTTTGTACCTGTGTATAAGAATGCATCCTTGGGGCGGTGTCTTTGTCCGGCCTAGGGGGCAGTGGAAAGTCCCACCACTGACTGAGCCGGGTCCATTGCCAAGAGGCACTTTCTCGTAGTATGCCCTAAGTTAGGCTAAGAAACCTACAGGGAACTGCCACTGTGTCCAAGATAGCCATAAACCTGGCCGATGTAACTTCGAACCTTACTAGACTCTGTGGTCATTGGGGATTCGCTTCGGGTCTGCTGTGCCAGCTATCTGCAGAGCTGGGGCAGCACACAAGAGGGAACACATGCACGCAGCCGAGTGATACCAACATTGAACAGAGCAGAGCACCACACCAGTAGAATCTAACAACTATAAGCACCTCTCCACTGGCATTCACTGCCCCGAAAGGAAAATCCAAAACCCTGGCTTTTTTAAGTCACGTCTTTCTGTGTCTTTCTGGGGGTGTGCTTGCGAGAGTCATTCTTGTGTGTTTCATGCACTGCCTTGTGTCTATATTCTGTTTATTTGAACCCCTTGCTTGTCTGAGTGCTGCATGTGTGTGTGTGTGTGTCCTCTTCCACCTTGTGTCTGTGTTTATTTCTTTTGTCAGTGCATTTGTATTTTGTGTAGTTATTCCTATGGGTTGTGTCAGTCAGAGCTTTGTCTGTCTCCAGTGTTGTTTCATGTGTGCGTTTTTGTCTTTAGTGTGTCCATGACTGCATTCCTCTCAGTGTCTATTTCCACATACAACCTTCCTTCCCTTGCCTAAAGTGATGAGGGAACAAGCCAAAACTCATAACCCATCCCAGGCTGAACCCTTCAAAAACATTTGGACCTGACTTAGATCACAACAGGAAATACTTTATACCTCATCCCTCAATATCTCTCTCACCTGCTTTGGATCTTTCCCCATCTCTCTCTACTTTTTTCATTATTAAAATTCCAAGGGTACATGGCTGACCCTCAAAAATAGTTGTCTGCAGTGTTGTTGTAGCCATGCCAGCCCCAGGATATGAGAGAGACAAGGTGGATGAAGTGATATCTTTTATTGGACCAATTGCTGTTGGTGAGAAAGACGTTGGTCCAATAAAAGGCATTACCTCACCTACCTTGTCCCTTAAAAATAGGGCAGACACCCAATGGGAGTTCATCTTACTTCAAACAATCACTCTTATCCTGTAGGGAAAGAATAAACGGTATCACTTAGAGGAACAGAAAGTGCATTGTTTGTCAGCATGTCGACCACTTGTCATCGCTAGTTCCGGGGTAGTGCCTATGTGGGTGCTATTACACGCTCTGGGCAGTAATGCAGGAGTCTTTGCAAGCAAGCTGTTGTGAAAGTTCAAGTCTTTGCTGGGGCCATTATAATTTGTTCTGTGGTTGGGGTTTGATGCTACCCAGAACGCCAACTAGTCTCCTTTCTTTCTGTGCTGACAGCCGCTGCAGTCCCATATACCTGTGCTGTGTTTGGTGCACTAGGTTAAAAGTACTCTTAGCTTAAGGCCTGTGTAATGGGTCCTGTGTGAACCAAAGTACCTCAATGTTAGTATGATAAAAGTCTGATGGTTAGCCTGCACTATATATTCTGAATCTTTGTACTACGAAATGGCTGATGTAATTTTTCTAGTATTAATGTGCTGAGACTGTAACCACCTGTGTTATGAGCTAATTGCTAAACATAGGGTGTAGTTAGCATAAGCCAGTTGCTACTAGAAATGCTAGTACTGGGATAAGATAAATAAGAAAGTAAGAAATGTATAGCAAGGCCCATGTGCCATGAGAAAGTAACCCACACAATGAATAGCATAGAAAAAAATGTACAAGAGGAGGGGTTATAAATATTCGTAGCACTGCCTGTGGTGCAGTGTGCAAGGATTGAGATTTGCATTCTCCCTCGCACTATTATGAGCTCAATAAACTTGTGCTTTGCTGTCTCCACCCGCTGGTGTGTTACATTGGGCAGTGGTGCACGACGCGGGCAACGGATCCCCCTGCTGTTGCCACCTCAGGCACTTTGTGCCAGCAACACGACTGTGAGTGCCACCTTCAAATCACCAAAGGGATTTAGACACGAGTTGCCCACACAATTTATAAGGCATCCAATTCTGTAGGGGCCTAGCAAAATCTGAGCCCTCAGTGTTTTCGGGGGCTATGCCATCTCTCTCTCCCCTTTCTTTTTTGCTCTGCTTTAAAAACATGAATTCCTGATAGTCACATGAGAAAGCCATTTTCATTTCCGTATACTAACACGTAGCAATTGTGTGCAGGTAAGACAAGCAAGGTTAGATTTAGAAAGCAGCTACATAGGCTTGAGCCAGGCCTTTGAGCCCAGTGTTCAGCCAGAGAAGACCTGAAAGGAACCTGCCACGAAAACAGCAAGTCTCCAGTGTGTGCACGGCATCCTCTGCAGCGTCATACATGGACAACAAGCTGTCTTGGATGCCTCAGACATGGCTGGACTTGGCACTGTGAACCACTCCACACTTGAACCTGTTCAGCTGTCTCCCAAGGTGGCCTGGTCTATCGGTAAGCTGCAGACTTACCTTTGGAGGTGGGGGGGAAACAACAATAAGTCACAACTGAGGGGCACTGGCAGAGCTGTGAGCTGGGGAGGCCAGGGCTGGGATATTCGGGGGTGGGGGAGGGTGTGTGTAAACTGGAGAGAATTGACAGAGCTCCAAGTGCACAAAAACAGATCAGTCCCACTATTTCATGGTCATTTCATGACAAGTAATATTCCAGAGTGACATGAAATACTCTTTTTTCTTTTTGCTGAAAAGTCTAAATTTTGCATTGAAACAAACAAACATTTTCCAAGCAACTTTCTTCGTAGCCTAGATATAGATTCTCTAGTTTGATGGCCGATTGATCTCTGTTTGTCAGAATGAGGTTTAATGTAGAATTATCCTGCATGAACTGTGATACATTTTCTTTTAGAAAATTATCATCTAAAATTTTGAGAAATTCCAAGGACATTTTTCTAGTGGTAGCCTAAGACCTCTGGCATTTGTTTCCCAGACTGCAGTTCCTCCTAGATTTTGTTGTACACGCTATAGCTAGATGATTAAGGTGTGGCATGTTCTGGTCTCTTGGCAAGAGAAAGAAAAGGTTAAAAGATGACTTAAGCATGGTCTGTAAATATTTACATGGGGAGGAAGTTATTGCTTGTACAGGGCTCTTTAAATAAGGTATAAATGTATAACAGTGAGAGTAATGAACCACTAGAACAATTTATCAAGGGTCCTGTTGGAATCTCCATCACTGGCAATTCTTAAATCAAGCTTGGATGTTTTTTCTAAAGGATCTGCTCTACTAATGATTCTGCAGATGTTCTCTGGCCTGTGCTATACAGGAGGTCAGACTAGATGATCACAATGGTCCCTTCTGGCCTTGGAATCTATGAAACTATAAGCTAAAACAAGCTGGTTCTCCTAGGTTGTTTGCAGGACGGGGGTGGTTGGAACAAGGGAAAATCTCCAGCACAAAAGAAGGATAAAGACAGAAGTGTTGGGAGCTGCTGTTAAGAAGGGGTTTGCTCTCTGAGCAGCAGAACATCTGGACCACCAGCCCTGAAAAGCTCAGGAGAGAGAGAGACCCTGAGCAGAAGCTGAAGGCTGGTTAGGAGGAGAGGGGTGCAGGAAGGATCAGGGACCCCTGTAAGGACTGTCCAAACAAAGGTGTCTCGGAGGGGTGAGGACACTGGAGGGAGAGGTTTGCCTGCAGGTTTTGTTGTTTCTCAGTCGGTCTGTATCTCTCTTGTGTTTCTCCTATGAATAAAGTGTGCACGTGTTGGAAATTCCCTTGCAGAGTCTGTGTGTTACTTGCTTACACTGTCCATGAAGAACAAGACAACAAAACAGAGGGTCCTGCAGCTCGGGTGGGACTCTGGGGTCATGGGGAGTCTCAGGAGAACCAGCATTGGTTTCAGGGCTTGGACAACTGGACTCTGGGGCCCCACTGCCAAGACAGACTGTACACCTGGAGCATGTACCGAGAGACTCAGAACCAGAGAGACCCTTTCTCAGCTCTGCCCATCCCTGCAAGGCAGAACACGTCAGACCTAAGATTTGGGTCTAGTGCATCAGCCTAGTGAATATCCAGCAGGGTGAGCCCATCCAGGGTTATAACAGTCCAATGGGGGGGTTCGTCAACCTTCCTCTGATGCATCTAGTGCTGGGCAACGTCAGACAGAGGATAGTGATAGGCCTGTCTGCCCGATACACTGTGACACTTAATTATTAATTCTTTATATTATGGTAACACCTCAGAGTCCCAGTCCTGTACCAGGGCCCTGTTGTGTCAGGCGCTGCGGAAACACAGCACAGCAAGCTGGTCCTGTGCCAAACAGTTTGCAGTCTAAGTGTGAGGCAATAGGCTACATATGAATGACAAATCTAGGCTGCCAAATACAGGTTGAGTGTTAACACATTTCTCTCTTTACTCTTATTGCTCTAATCGTGCATTGCAGCTTGGGTTCCCAGTCTGGTGTCACCAACAGTTTCAGTGGTTTATAAACTCTCCCATTTCTTCACGCCTAGATGAGAAGAGGTCATCCAGAAATTTTTGGATTTAGGATGAAAAAATAGCTTGTCTGTTGTAATGGCCCAGCACAGAAAAGTCTTGGAACTGCTATCTTAGAACAAGCCTTTGGTGATGATATAGCCTTGGTGAGACTGACATTGGACTACTGTGGTGGATCTGGTGTCCACATTTTTGAAAGGATGTTGAAAAATTGGAGACGGTACAGCAAAGAGCCACAAAAATATTTCCAGGGCTGGAGAAAATGCTGGAGAGTTAGGCCTGGTCTACACTGGGGGAGGGGGATCAATCTAAGTTATGCAACTTCAGTTACATGAATAATGTAACTGAAGTCAATTTACTTAGATCTACTTACCGTGGTGTCTTAACTGCAGTAAGTCAATGGCTGATGCTCTCCCATCAACTTCGCCTGCACCTCTTGCCCTGGTGGAGTACCAAAGTCAATGGGGGAGCGCTCAGTGGTTGATTTATCATGTCTAGACTAGATATGATAAATCGACCCCCACTGGATCGCTTGCTGCCCGTCGATCCAGTGGGTAATGTAGACAAGTCCTGAGATACTTAAAAGGCTTGACCTGCAGAATTTGTCAAATAGAAGATCAAGAGAGGACCTGAATACAGCATATGAGAACCTTTATGAGCATAGATTACCTGATCCCAAAGTGCTCTTTAACGTAGTAGTGTAAGGTGGAACAAAAATGAATGGCTGGAAGCTGAAGCCAGACAAATCCAAGCTAGAAATAGCTCACACATTTTTAACAGTGAGCATAATTAACCGTTGCAACAATTTCCCAAGGAATGTTGTGGATTCTCCATCTTTGGGTGTCTTCCAATCCAGTCAAGATGCCTTTCTGGAAGATATGCTTTAGCCAAACACAAATTAACAACATCAAGACAGTGGGAGCTGGGGGTAAATTAATAACCTGTGATATGTCAGATAATCTAATGGTCCTTTCTGACTTTCAACTTCATTAATCTATGAGTGAGTGATCTTCCTTCCCTTCTTTCCTTTATTTATTGCCTTCTTCCAGAGGCACTAATCACCTGTAAATAAATCAACCCCCTCCAGGACCTACTTGGGATTCTCTGTTGTGCAAAGCGCTGACCCCAGTGGAGTCAACAGAGATGCTGTGCTGCAAGGAGGGGCTCAGTAAGGGATTCTGACCCCAGGGCTTTGTTAACGAGTTCTGTGCTGCAGGTTGCAGGGCCAAGGGCTTGGAAGGAGGGTGCGCTCCCCTCGCAGTTTGTGCAGGCCCCATTGCAGCATTAAGGGTTGCTGTGTGCAATTGGAGTGCAGTCAGCACTTGGTCAGATTTGTTGAGCACCAACAACTCCTATGAGGTTGACAGAGTCTGAGGAGCTTTGCTGCAATCCTCCTTTCTTCTACCGCCCATGGACATCAAGGAAAGGAGCCCACCTCAAGCGGACTACGTACAAGAAGCCTGGAAGCTGAAGCTGACCAATAAAATGTACCTGCTACTGTGAAGATGGCGTCTGTCCAACTACAAGCCACTGGGCTGAAGACAGCATGAAACAAATAACTACTGAAGGCCCAAAGGGAGATCTGAACTCATAACATCCTAGTTACCAGCTCAGTAGTGTGCTCCCAAACCTTTATACAACACTCCATCCCTGATTCAGTTTGGAGTCAGCTGGATCAGGACTATGGCTAAGTGCCTGACATCAATATTCTGGAGGGAACTTTCAAGTGGAGACTGCATTGCCTGGATAGCTGTAGCAAGAACCCAGGAGTCCTGGATCTCACTTCCCTTTGTTCCAGGCATCATACTCACTCCCCTCTGAAAGTCAGGAATCCACAGATCCTGTTTCCCACAATCTCCTACTCTAACCTATGTGATCTCACTTCCCTCCCATAGCTGGGGGTAGAACCTAGGAGACCTGACTCCGAGCCCCATTGCATAGGTCCCAAATCCCCACTCAAAGCAAGGAGATGAACTGATAAATTAAAACCTGGTGAAACAAAGGAAGGGAAGGTGTGAAATAGGGACCAAAGTGACTTCCTGAGCAAAACTACTATGTTAGCTAGTTCAGAAGCTTTTAAGGAAACAAGGGCCTTAGACTCTTAATTAACATGGTAATTATATCTGGCCTCCACCCCAGCTTGGCTGCTCCATCCGTCTGACCTGCCAGGAATCCTCATGGCAATAACCACCACCTACGGCCCAGTAGCATCTGCCAGGCTTCAGAGATGCCTGCAATGGGATGGGCACAAATGTAAGACACAGAGAGAGAGATGGGTGTCTCTGAGGATAGGTGGTTGGAGAGAGGGAGAGAGAGAGAGAAAGAAAGATGAGTATGTCTGGGGTGCATGGGTGGATAGGTAGCAGTTTATGTATCAATTTAGCTAGTATACCAGTAAAATCCTTAGTGTGGATGCAAGTATACCAGTAGAACTAGGCTTTATACCAGTATAGCTTATTCCCCTCTACTGATGGCAATAAACTCTACCAGCATAAGCATGTTCCTACTGGTATTCCCTTCCCAAGAGGGAAAAGACCAAACTCCTCCTTTCCATGTCTCATGGTTGGGTTGTGTGTGTTTGTGGGAGTCCATCTTATCTGTTTCGTGTTTTGCCCTGTGTGACAAAGTGGGAGCTTTGGTAACAGTTTTAGGATGTATGCCTAGGCTTCCCTCTGTGATCTGCATTTCTACTGTAAAAGTTAAACAGCTGCTCTGGGGGCAGAGCAGGGGACATGTGGCATTTGTGTCAGGAAACTGTCTGGGGCGGGATGAATGGGTCACTGAAGGACTGGCTGAAACCGATCCATGTCAGTGGTGGCTTGGGAAAGAAAATGGGAACTCCAATGATCGAGGTGTTCAAACCAAGCAGGAGGAAGGAGATTCCCCCACCCCCACAGTTCAATAGGGAAGCAGAGCAAAGGCCCCAGCTGGGGGGCAATGGGAACAGGTGTCAGGTGGCTGGGTTAAGAGACACTTACTGGGGATGAAGGGATGGGGAAAGAGTCGAGGTGACTTTGACAGCAGCATGGCTTTAAGGGGCCCTGGCCTGGCATTGGCCAGGTTCAGTTCTGTCAATCCTCTGCCTCTCTGTGCTAAGCTACCGACTTTCAGATGCTGTAGCCAGGTGTGTAACAGATTGCTATCTTGTCTGGAAAAGCTGCCTGCTGCCAATGCAAATGCTCACCAAGAACATTGCGCTCTGCAGGGCTAAAGAACAAGACTCCTTCAGGAATCTGGATCAGCTGGTTTTGCTGCTGGCTGGGAGCTAAGGAGAGAGACATGAGTCGTTGGAGCTCTAAGCCTAGTTTTGGAGTCTTGGGGGCGAGGGGGCTTGGTCCACAACAGGGGTCACTCCCAAGGGACTGATCAAAGGCTAGGGTATAGACCAGACCCTGGAGATCCAGGACAGCTGGTGGCAGATAGCTGGATCCTGGACACGAGAGGAATGTGTTGTAATAAGTGATTCATAGCAGCAAAAACTAGATTAGTCAAAGGAAACAGCAAGAAAAGAACTACCTTTCTAAGAACGTCGGAGAACTGTGCAGAGGACCAGGGTTAAGTGCTGGAAAGTTAAACAAGGCACAGCTGATTGCATGGCTGGAGCAAGAGGATCAGGCCAGGAGCTCAGGTCCAGCCCAGACAAGAATCTGAGGACAACTCAGGCAGTAGCCGCAGGTGTCCACACAGGCCATTTCCACATCTCCAGAGCTGGAGCAGCAGAGGCTAGAGCTAAGTGCAAACAGGCTCTGTGGGGAGGAACAGAGCAGGGAGATAGACACCTGGTGACTAGCGAAAAGGAACAAGAGGATCACAGAGAGCATCAACAGCAGGGACCGAATGTGGAGAAGCAGAGGAAGAAGAGTGGGCAGGGAGGGACTCCCAGATGCACACACTTCAGGGGACATAGGTGCTAAATTGTTGGCCTCCTTCAAGAAAGGGGAGATCTAGATGCCAACCTCAGTGACTTTGAGAAGGGCTGTAGGTCCTACCAGATTCCTCCTGCAGACTGGCTGTGTCATCTCACTGCCTTTCTGCGTCCCTGAATCACTCAGGTTTATAGCCAACTGGATGAGACTGAGAGTGGGAACTATGAACCCTCCAAAAGCATCTTATTGCTTAAATCTGCATTGACACCTGAGGCTTCTAGGATAAGGTTTTGGGATGTGCACAAGAACAAGGGGATGGTGTGTGTAGAGGTTGGCACACACATAAATGAGTAACATGGCTGGGGTCACTGCCCTAGAATCGTCATGTGACCTGAAGGGTTTAGAGCAAGTCTGTGACATATGGCCCCCTGAGCTTAGCATGGATAGTGGATCAAGCACCTAAGGGTTCACGTAAGGTGGGCCAATTGGTGGATCAATTTGCGTACAGTAGGTCCAGCTATGAAAAGGGAACCAACAGGGACTGGCTTAGCAGTGGAGGGTCTCTGTACAGCTGAAGAGCGTGGGGAGGGCAGCCAACCCCAGTGGACCCCCATGGAGGAGCTCCAAAGACTTGTGGTGCAACATCTATAGGATGACCTGTCGTAAGTGTTTGTACTGTCCAAGGTTTGAGGAGTAGAGGGCTCATGCACCCTCTGTCCAGCCAAGGCAGCCTGTAGCTTGAGTGAAGAGTGAGACTGAATTTTCAGAGGAAGTCTCCTCTGGGGCATAGGGTGCACCAGTGGGCAGGCTCGCACACCAGGCACTGATGCACATGTCCACTCATACTCTTGTGGGCTCAGATTTTTCTGCCCCTGAGTGGGAGCAGATGGTAGTGGTCAGTGGCAAGAAACTCCTGGGGTGGAAAGAACATTTCTCCAACCCTGTGTGGTGCAAGCCCGTCAAATACTGACCTGGGTTAAGGGCCAAATGTGAAGCCATTTCCTCAACCTATGGCTCAGATCCCCATGTAGTTAGTGGCATGCTCTTCAGGACCTTCTGTACCACATCCTCTTTGGGAACGGCTGTGTCACTTTCCCATAAAACCCAGTCCTTCTCCCGGTCAAAGCTAAATGGTTGGACCAAGCACTGACAGGAAGCCAAGGGGCTGAGACTGGAGGTGTTAGCCCCTGTGCAAATGGGGTAAGTGGTGGGGAGGGTGGAGTGTGTGTTTCCCTCTCTCTGCCACCCGAGGGAAAAGCTGCTCATCTTAGGATATCTGTGCACCTGCTGTGAGCCAACACTGGTTCTGAGGGGGCGAAGAAAGGGCTTCTGCCCGTCCCCACGCAGGCTGGGTGAGTCACACCGACTCAGGTGTAAACATCCAGACTCCCTCCTGGAGGTGAGGAAAAGGGGTTGGCCCCAAATAGGTCCCTGGCATCCAAACAGCACCAGGGAGGACACCCAGCTCCAGAAGGGCCTGCCAGTGCTGGGGAGTAGGCTGTACACCTGCCTCACCAGCCTCTGGGAAACCAGAGACCCTCCCTAGCCCAACTGAGGGGGGAGGACGCCCCAGGCTGCAGCCGAGATGGCTGACCTTTGGAGAAAGGTGGCTTCGCTGCCCTTCTCATGGCCTGGCAGATGAAGTGGGAGAGGACCCCATCCCAGTTTCAAACCTAAAGTTTTGAGAGGGAGCAAAAGCACATGGAAATTCCCCATGTACACTCTACCAGCGTCATCTGACAGACAAGACCTAATGGAAGATGTGAAACTGCTGTGTCCTGCACTATGCCATATCTGTGTATGGTTGGTTGATTCAGATGTGTGCTGTACGAATCTTGAAAGTGCCTCTCATGCCAGCTACCAAGGGGATGGGAAATCGGTTGGGGCATATGTAGATAACATATGTGGGTTTGAGCTATCCCTGCTCACTGCTTAAAGCAACCCTGCTCAGTTCTGTCTCAAAGGGGGAAGAGATGTGATGAAGTGGGACTTCTGGTAATATTTTTATGATTCCCTTGCATGCCTTGGTTTCTCTCTCTGCTGCTCTTGGCGGCACAGCAAGGGAGATGAGGCATGTGTGTCACGTAACTGTCTGGAGCAGGAGGAAAGGGTCAGTAAAGTACTGGCTGAAACCAACCTACATCCATGAAGGGTTCAGAGAGAAAACAGGACACCAGTGGTTGGAGTGTTCGCACCAAACAACCAATAACTCAGGAGGAAGGAGATTCACCTGTCCCACTCCTCAGCAGGGAAGCAGAGCAGAGGGCCCAGCTGGAGGACAAAGGGGACAGGTGTCAGGTGGCTGAGTTAAGAGCTGCCCATAGGAAAGATGCTCACCCAGGACAAAGGGGACAGACAGGGAGAGAGCCAAGATGGCTTACACAGCAGGGTGGCTCAAGGCAGCCATGGCCTGACATTGGCCAAGCTGGACCTTTCTAAACCAGGGGTCGGCAACCTTTCAGCAGTGGTGTGCTGAGTCTTCATTTATTCACTCTAATTTAAGATTTTGCGTGCCAGTAATACATTTTAACATTTTTAGAAGGTCTCTTTTTAGAAGTCTATAATATATAACTAAACTATTGTTGTATGTAAAGTAAATAAGGTTTTTAAAATATTTAAGAAGCTTCATTTAAAATTAAATTAAAATACAGAGCCCCCTGGACTGGTGGCCAGGACCCGGGCAGAGTGAGTGCCACTGAAAATCAGCTCGCGTGTCGCCTTTGGCACCCGTGCCATAGGTTACCTATCCCTGTTCTAAACCATTGCATCTCTGTGCTAACCTAAGGATTTTCAAATGCTGTGTGCAAGGTGATTAATACACTGTTGCCTTGATGGAAGGGTGTCCTGGTGTCACTGCAGATGATCACGGAGAGCTGGGTGCCCAAAGGGGTAAAGAAAAAGCCTTCCCCAGGAGTCCAGCTGGGCTGGATTCGTGTCAAGGAGCCATGGAGGGGCTGGGATTGCTAGTACCAAAGGCTCAGGCTCAGAATCTTGGAGGCCTTGGCATGCTAAAGTCTCTCTCTCCAGGGGCTAGGGCATAACCCAAACCCTACCGATCTTTTGTGTGTGTTCTGTGTAGTAGAATTCTTTGCATGTCTCATGTGATATTTGTGTGTGATTGTTTGTGTTGTGTGGGTTGTACTGGTGCATTCTGCATAGTCTCCTCTTTCATCTCTGGTGTGCATTTGTATCTTTTGTCAGTGAATTTGTATTTTGTGTGGCAATGCCTTTTATTTGTGTCAGTTGGAGTCTTGTCTGGCTCCAGTGTTGTTTCCTCTGTGTGTTTATGTCTTGTGTGTATACATGAATGCATTCCTCCAAGTGTCTCTTTCCGCATACCGCCTTTCTTCCCTTCCCTCGAGCTGATGGGTGAGCAAGCCAAAACTTCAACCCAGTTCCCAATCCAACCTGTTCCTGATGAAAACTCCAGATCTGGCTTTGGTCCCAAGAGCAAATAATTTGCACCACTTCTCTCTCTCTCTCTCATGGTGTCCCTACCCATCTCTCTCTCTCTCTCTCTCTCTCTCTTTCATTATTAAAATTCCAAGGATATATTTCCGCCTCTCAAAAATATCCAGAGGCATCCAATAGGAAAACACCCAAAGGCATCCAATCCAACGACACCCAATGGCATCCAGTGGGGGTTCTTCTTCCTTCAGAGAATCACACTTATCCTGCAGGGAAAGAATAATATGTTGCTTAGATGCCAGGATAAGCTGTTTATCATTACATCAGCACTTGCTGCCGCTCCAGTGAAAACAAGCATATTGTTCCCATGTTCTGTCATCAGAGGACTAGTTTTGGCAATCAGGGATTGCGAGTTCAAGTCTTGTGGGGCCACTTTTAATATGCTCAGCGGTAGGGCTGATCTACTGAAAGCTGGTTAATCTCCTCCCTTCCTGTGCTGACACCACTGCAGCCCAAGGGAGACCTATGCTATGACTGCCATCTTCAAATCACCAACGGGATTTAAACACTCAATTTCCCACTAATTTATATGGCATTCAAATCCTTTAAGGGCCTAGCAAAATCTGAGCTCTTGGTGTGTTTGGTTGTGCATCTCTCTCTTCCCGTCTCTTTCTGCTGTGCTTTCAAAATCATGATGGCGTGACAGTCATATGAGAAGATGCAGTATTCATTGTCCAAATCTATATACACTGATTGCCTGTGGGCAAGACAAGCCAGATTGGATTTAGAAAACAGCTACATAGTCCTGAACTATTCAATGACTTCTGAGTCTGTGGGGCTCTGTATGAGAAGACCTCTGGAGAGCACAGCATGCTCCCCGGCAGCATAGATGGACAATGAGCTGTCTAGACACCCCACACATGACTAGTCTTGGCACAGTGAACGAGGCCAAGCCTGAACACATTAAAGGGCTCCAACGGTGGCATGATCCATCATTGAGACACAGTATTACATGGGGAGGAGTGGATGGTGGGGTTTCAGGTTGGCACTAAGGGGCACCTGCAGTGCTGAGGGGTAAGGACCCAGGGCTGGGAGAGCAGGGGGCTGTAGGTCAGGACTGAGGGGAATTGACAAAATGCTAAGTACACAGAAACAGGCCGGTGTCCCTGTTTAATAGTCATTTCATGACAAGGGTTTATTTGTTCATGTGCTGTGACAAGCTCTTCCTTGCTTTTTTGGGTTAATAATCAAAATTTTGCATGAGACCAACAAATAAACATTTTCCCAGTTGCTCACTTCATAACCAAGATATTGCTTCCCTTAATCAAACTTCTGCTCTTAGTTTTTAGTTTGGTGATCAATTAATTTATAGTTTCACAATCAGGGCTAATATAGAATTATCCTGCAGAAAATGCAATATTTTTTTTTCTAGAAAATTCTCATCTATAATTTTGAGAAAGTCCAAAGACATTTTGCTAGGGGCAGCCTGAGACCTCCAGCATTTGTTCCCCAGCAAGTTCAGTTCCTCCTATATTTTTTGTACACATTATAACTAGATGATTAGGGAGAGGCTTGTTTTGGTCTCTTGGCTTAACAAAGAAAAGGCTCAGAGGGGATTTGATCAACGTCTCTAAGCACCTACATGGGGAAGAGATACCTGAGAGCAGAGGGAACTTCAGCCTTGCAAAGGCAGAGCAAGATTCAATAGCTCGGAGCTGTAACTAGATAAATTCCAAGTAGAAAGAAAGGCACAAATGTTTAACACCAAAGGGAATTAGTCCCTGGAACTATTTGCCAGGGAACATGGTGGTTTCTCCGTCACAGCATCTTTAGAGCAAGACTCAGGTTGTTTCTGAAAAGCTATTCTTAGGCTTGGCCAAATGGCCAGTAATCAGACACTAGATGGGGAGGGCTCTGAGTTATTACAGAGATTCTATCCCAGGGGTCTGACTGGTGGGACTCGCCCACATGCTTGGGGTAAAACTGATCCCGATATTTGGAGTTGGGAAGGAATTTTCCACCAGGTTAGATTGGCAGAGACCCTGGTGGGTTTCACCTTCCTCTGCAGCATGGGGAATGGGTCACTTGCAGGTTTGAACTAGTGTAAATGGTGGTAACTCACCCAGCATTTAGCAGTCTGTTACAGGAGTGGGTGGGTGAGGTTCTGTGGCCTGCAATGTGCAGGAGTTCAGACTAGATGATCACAATGGTCCCTTCTGACCTTAACATCTATATGTCTATGCGCTTGATGCGAAATCACTGGGTAAGGTTCTCTGATCTTTGTGATACAGAAGAAAAGAATTCAGTATCATTATGGTCCCTTGAAGCCTTAAAATATATTTATTAATCTAACATCCAGCCTCTACCCTGTTTGAATGGATAAGACAGTCTCTAACTCACAGAAACTTCCCCCCAAGGGAAAAGTTCTTGCATACTGGCCCAGCTGATATTTCTGGAATCTGTCCATGTAAACCACATGAATTCTGAGTGATTCTGTGAATTGAATCATAGTGATTCATTGTGTATTGAATCAGCCATTTGCTAGCAAGGAAAGGTCACCTGATTCCCAAACCCATCATAGAAGCAGGACTACTGCAAGTAATTAACATTCAATTATTCTGCATTGGTACAACAATGGGTGTGCTAAGGAGTGTGGGTTGTGGTGAATAATCAGCTAAACATGAGCACCCAGCCAAATAGGACTAATGGGATTCTTGGATCATAAACAGGTAACTCTCAAATAGGAGCAAAGAGGTTATTTTACCTATGTATTTGGCACTGGTGCAACTGCTGCTGGAATCAGGGCTGGGTCTAGGCACCAGGAAACCAAGCACATGCTTGGGGTGGCACATTTTCAGGGGCAACATTCCAGCCATCCTTTTGTTTATTTGCTTCAGGTGGAAAAAGCCTAGAGCTAGCCCTGGCAGCAGCGGTGTGTCATGCTTGGGGGGCGCCCTGGAGCCTCTGCAGTTTGCGCCTCAGGGGAGCAGCGCCAGCACCTTGCAGCTGGACCGGGCAGGCTTGGAACAGGGGACGTGTGGGCTGGGAGCCACCCCGCAGGCACACGGAGCCACCTGCAGGGAGGCTGCTCCCCAGTTCCACAGCCAGGGCTGAGCGAAGTGGCCTGAGCCACCCAGGGATTGTGGCAGGGTGGCCAGAAACAGCAGCAGCGGTGGGGTTATAGAGGGCGGGGTCTGCCATGCAGTGCTCCACTCCCTCTGGGGCTACTCTGCCCTGGCTCCCCAGCCCGCTGCTGGGGCCAGTGGTGTTCTGTTATTTTCCTTGTTGGGTCTGTCCTGTAGTAGGTGATGTCTGGGTACCCGTCTTGCTTTGTCAGTCTGTTTCTTCATTTCCCCAGGTGAATACTGTAGTTTTAAGAACGCTTGATAAAGATCTTGTAGGTGTTTGTTCCTGACTGAAGGATTGGAGCAAATTCGGTTCTATCTTAGGGCTTGGCCATAGATAATGGATCGTGTGATGTGTCCTGGATGGAAGCTGGAGACATGTAGGTAAGTATAGTGGTCAGCAGGTTTCCAGTATAGGGTGGTGTTTATGTGGCCATCACTTATTTGCACTGTAGTGTCCAGGAAGTGGATCTCTTGTGTGGACTGGTCCAGGCTGAGGTTGATGTTGGGGTGAAATTTTTGAAATCCAGGTGGAATTCTTCAAGGGCCTCTTTTCCGTGGGTCCATATGATGAAGATATCATCAATGTAGCACACGTAGAGGAGGGGCACTAGGGGACGAAAGCTGAGAAAGCATTGTTCTAAGTCATTATATAATGCCTGCATCTGTAATTTTCACTCCATGCATCTGAAGAAGTGAGGTTTTTTACCCATGTAAGCTTATGGGGACCAAGATGATCTCCCAAGTGAAACTAGGACATTATCTAGTTCAGAAGATATTAAGAATACAAGGAGATATGACCTTAGACTCCTGATCTACAAGGTAATTTTGCCCGGTGGCCTCATCCCCAGCCTGAGGGCTCCTTTAATTACACCTGACGGGAATGCTCATGGCAATAACAACCTCCCACGCTCCTGTAGTAACTGCTAGTCTTCAGAGACTCCTACAGTGGGATGGGCATAAATGTAAGTAGACAGATAGATGGGTGTGTATAGGGATGGACTGATGGAGGGAGAGAGAGAGAGATGAGTATTGTGCGGATGGATGGAGCACACTTTTTGTACTGATATAGTTATTATTCCAATATAACCCCTCGTATGATTGAGATATTCCACTATAAAAATGCTTTATACCAGTACAGCAAATTCCTCTCTGTTGACAGCAATAAGTCATGGCAATATAAGCTGCTTTCTACTGGTATTCACTGCCCTAACAGGAAAACATCAAACTCTTGCTATTATATGTCACATCTTTCTGTGTCTTTTGTTTGTGTTGTGTGTGTCTGTGTGAGTCAGTCTTGTTCATTTTTCTTGTGTTTGGTTTTCTGTATTCAAATCCACTGCTTGTGTGAGTGTTGCAATGTCTCACATTTATTCTTGTGTTATTTTTTGTGGTTATGTGCCTTTTGCTTGAATGTATCTTGCATGTTTCCTCTTCTGTCTTGCATGTATCTGTATCTTTTGTTGGTGTGTTTGTGTTTTGTGTAGTTCGGTCTCTTGCTTGTGTCATTCGGAGCCTTGTCTGTTTCCAGTGTGCTTTTGTGTCTTGTATGTCTGCATGCATTCCTCGAAGTGTCTCTTCCAACATAACACCTTCCTTCCCTTGCCTAGAGCCAATGGGAGATCAAACCAAAGCTCCAATCCAACCCAACCTATTCACGTCGAAATCTCCAGTCCTTGTTTTGGTCCCAAGAGGAAATAACTTACATCACTCATCTCTTAGTCTCAGGGGTCCCACTCTTCCTTCAGGATAGGCCACCTGGCCTCAATGCTTCCAAGACTGATCCTCTGGTTCCAGCTCTCCTGTTTCACAGCATGAGCTCTGCTCAGTTTATCCAGATGAGATAGATACCCTATTCTGAGATTTTTTGCCCTCTTCAGGGATCAGTGATACCCTGCAGCTTTTTGAAAACAGAGTAAGGTTTATTAGTCCATTGGCACACACAGTCTGAAAGTCTATCGCTTAGCGGAGAAGAGCAAAGGTTAAGACATGCTGCTCAAACCAGGGCTCCCTGGAGCCATGCTGCGAGGAACTGGCTTGATTACCTCTCTCTGTCCCATGTTTCCTCAAAGGCCAACTTTTATCCTACCCCTCTTTCAGTTCTCTGAGGTAGAGACTTTTGTCTTTCCCACCTGACTGGGGCTTTTTCAGGCTTCACAGCTCCCTACCTACACTGTGATATCGCCAGCAAACCATCCTGCCTAAACAAAGAACAATTTAGTTTTTCCTTTATTCAACATATGCCTTTGGTCTTGGCCTCACATAACAGGCCTCACTGCTCAGGGTGTAGCTACTAACAGCTCATTATTTTCCTAAACGGAGGTGGAGAAGTTGCATTCACCTTTCCTAGAAATCCCCCAGAAAAATCACTTAAGACTTGTTCTAAAAATACATTCTTGTCTGGCACATTGGTCAATGTAATCCTTGGCACCCCCAGGTCTCACTTCTTCCCCTCGAACAGTTTCGTACAATCCCATCCCACCGTAACACACAAACCATTCATTGAATAGAATGGACCCCAAAGATACTTAAACTTAACTCAGTCAGGTCTCCTGAGGATATGGCAGGAAATTGCCGGATCTTGAAGATCTCCTTTTGCAGATCATCACTGAGTTAACAATGTTCTGCCTTCTGGAGGTGTCCATAGATAGGTATCAATTGTCTGGTCTCTAGGGCCCCCGTTGTCTTTCTAGATATGGGTCAGTTTTGGCCAGTCCTTTAGCAACCCATTCCACACTAGTTGGTTATGTGATACTCATGCCTTATTTCTCCTGCTCTCCTCATGAGTAGCGTCTAACCCTTTGGCATCCTCTGTGTAGCAATGCCTAGTCAGGTACACCACTGCCATGTGTATTGTTCATCAAAAGATTACAGAAAATTCCCAATTTGTCGTGTCTCTTCCCCCTTCCAGACAGAATTGAGCAGGGTCACCCACAGATGTTATCCACAAATGCCCAAACCGATTTTCCATCCCCTTGATAGCTGGCCTGCCAGGCTCTTTCAAGATCCTGACAGCTCAGTTTTCTTAGCATGGTACAGAACAGTTTGACATCCTCCCTTAGGTCTGGTCTGAGAGATGTCACATGGGGTGTACATGGGGGCTTTTCATGCAGCCTCGAGCTCTATTGCACCCCATAAACCTTTGGGTTTGAAACTGGGATGGGACTCTGCCACTCCTTTCTCCACTTTGTCAGCCAGGGAGCAATGAATTCACATTCCTGCATATGCCATCCATCTTGGCTGCAGCGTGTGGCCCTTACACCTCAGTTGGGGTAGGAAGTGACCCCTTGAGCAGCTGGGATGATCCAGGCATGTGTGTGCCTCTTCAACGTTGGTCCTAACCCAGAAATATCTCTAGGCTCTTGTGTCCCAGGGTCTGGTGAGGCCTGGTGCTATGAGGCAACATGACTCTGATCTCCTGCCCTGCATGGAGATGGTGAGGGCTGTTCTTCTACCCTCTCAGATTCAGGTATCTTCTGATAGAAGAGAAGTTTCCCTGAGTTTATCAGCCTTTTCCTTGTGCAAAAGGGCAAGGGGAAAAGCCTCTCCTTCTCCCTGCCAGGAACTGTCCACAAACTTATCTGCCATCCTGCTTTCACTTCACAAATCCTTCAGCTTCCTGTCCACTAACCACATGTCAAGCTCATGGGGACAGATATCACAGAATTGCTTTAACCTGAGCAGCTTCTATAAACCTTCCAGTGTAGTGATGTCTGCATCTTGACCACATTTGTAGTCCACAGCCCATCAGGATGGGAGCATCCACATACGTCACATCCCTGGTCTTTCATGCACCCGGAAGCCTTTTTCTGTAAGCCTCAGAAGTCAGTTCAAACTGAAGCAGTAAAGTCTTTTTGAACTGTCTAGATTCCCCAGTATCCACACCATTCATCTGGCTGTATACCTCTATTGCTTTGGGATCAAGAAAGGGGTGAGACAGCGGAGCCGGTTCCCAGGATCATCCTGTTTCAATCTATGAGGCCATCTCAAAGGCAGTGAGGTTAGCCTCTGTATTCCCTCTCTAAAACTGGAGCAACAATTTGGTAACCAGGATTGCTGCAGAATTGGCTTCCTATGGTCTCTTCCCACCTATGCATCTGTGGGACCTCTTCTTCTTCTGTTTCTCTGTTCCCAGTGCTGGCTGTCATTGCTTTTCCTGCTGTTCAACCTGCTGCTTTCACTGCTCTCCTTCATGCATTCACTGTTTCTCTCAATAGCTTACGCCCTTTCATTATCTTCTCATCTCTTTTCCTCCAGCTCAACCTTCCTTTTTTCCAGCTCCTATTTTCACTGTTCCAACTCTGGCGATAGGGATTGGGCCATGAGGATGCCCTGCTGGTGCTGTGGCCACTGTCTATTGTTCTCGGACTCTCTTGGGACCCTGCCTTGGTCTGGAGCCTAGTTCTTGGACTGATCATCCTTCTCCAGCTGGGGAATCAGCCGCTGCTTATTTAACCTCCCAGTGATTAACCCTTGCTCCCTGGACAGTTCTGTGATGCTCTTCTTCATGCCATTTTCTTGCTGCTTCCTTCGACGTGCCTTGTTTTGACTGTGGCGAGTCACTTATACTGCTGGTGCATTCAGGGTCCCCCTGCTCACTACAAACCCTTACAGATTCACAGTGTCAGTGCTATGCCCCAGCTTTGGAACAGTCCCTTGGAGGACCCTGACCCTCAAGGGGTCCCACACTTCCTTCCAGGCAGGCCACATGGTCTCATGGCTTGAGGTGTGTGATGGGTTCCCTCCGGGGTGTCACCTGGGACCGAGGTACCACTGAGCCCTCTGACCCACCAGCCTGAGCTCCCTCTCATACTGTGCTGTTGTGACAAGCTGAAAAACCCTCCAAGCCTGCACTTTCACCAGCATTCACACAGGTAGAGATAAACTCAGCTGCAGTCACATGCAGGATCTCTAGCCACCAGCTTCCCTATCTAGGACCCTAGAGCAGGATCGTCCTGTCCTGGTCAAATCTGGCAATACATGGGTTTAATACCTGGTCCTCCTCTCCCTCAGTGTGAAGAGGACCATGCACACTTGTGGTAACCAAGCTGAGATTTCCCCCAGACACCTTAGTTAAGCGCACATTGGTTTGGATTAAAACATAAAATAAGTTTATTAGCTACAAAAAATGGGTTTTAAGTGATTGTAAGTGATAGCAAACAGATCAAAACTGATTACCTAGTAAATAAACAAAAACGCAAACTGAGCTTAACATGCTAGATGGGTAGGATATGAATTAGCAAATTCTCATCTCAACTGTTAAACTGGCTGGCAGAGTCCTAAGGCAGGAGCCGCCTTTGCTTTGCAGCGTGGGTTTCCCAGGTTTTGATACACAGGCTAGCAATCCCTTTAGCCTGGGACCAGCACTTCCCCCAGTTCAATCTTTGTCCCTTAGGTGTTTCCAGATGTGTTATTATAGGGATAGTGAGGTAACATCATGCTGTCATATCCCCCTTTTATATCTTCTTCTCACTTGCTGAAAAGCTCTTTTGCTGTGACCTGGCTCATACAGTTGCCATTGTGCAGTGCTATCTCTGAGAGGATTCTATTGTATACAGTTCCTGGGGTAATCCTTCTGCTTGTCTGCATTTCCTCAATAAACCAGTAACATTGTTTGGCCTTTTTTCTGTTGTACCTGCAAAGCTGCTTGTGGGTGTTTTCAACCTCACAACATGTTTCAGTAACACATGCAGACCCAAACTTGATAATTTCACATATGAGATAGCACCTGGGCCGGCATCAGGCAGCAGCATTCCAAGCCGGTGGTTGGGGGGGCAATCTGCAAGAGGCAGCAGTCCCTGTGTTTCAGCCGCCCCAAGCAGCACGCCGAATTGCCGCCACAGGCAGCGGGGGGGGGCAGTCCGTGCACCGTTAGGGCGGCAGGCACATTTCCGTGGTGGTGGCAATTCGGCAGCAGCTTCTATGTTTAGCTGTCCATGGTGACTTCAGCTAAACATAGGAAGCTGCCATCGAATTGCTGCTGCAGTGGAAATGCACCTGCCACCCTAAGGGCACACGGACTGCCCTTGCCGTTTGGTGGCAGTTCGGTGCACTTCTTTTGGAGGCGAAAACTGTAGAGCCGGCCCTTGATAGCACATACAATGCAATGAGATATTACTGTCTAGCAGATCCAGACTTTCAGAATGATACCTTGCAAGGCATACTTTGTGCAAAACATATCCTAATTAAATGACAACGATGAATATTGGGGTGCCAGGGTGTTACAGAGTGGGAACCAGAGAACTTACCAGGGTCCCTGGCAGGCTGGTACTGAAGCAACAACTCCATGGTGAAATCTGTGCCACTAGCTATTGCTAACCACACTAGCTGGATTAAAGCTGGCTTGGCTGTACCCACTCATACTAAAATCACACTTTTGCTTGCTGGGTAGACACACCCTGAGATATTTATGTGGATCCCAGGTGTCCAGCAGGACAAATATTGCTTGCTCCCCACCCAGGCTATGCCTGCTGGGCCACTGCTTTTAATTGCCAGATATTGGGAAGTCCTGCTGATTGAATTGTTTACTGGATTTTCACTCCCACACCTCCCACACCATATCTGTGTAGGCTCTATATAACCCACACACAGACAGGCAGGTGGATCAGGGTGAGGTTCAGTTCAGCAGAGGCCGGGATCCATCACTCTCACAGCTAAAAATCAAGGACTTGGGTAAGTTGCAAGAGATTCCACAAGCTGGGACAGAAGAGAGAAAAATGTCACGTGGGGCTGCACTTGCAGGGTTTGTTTTCGGGAGACAGCATGATTTAGCGGCTAGAGCGGGGCAGGTGATGGGGGCTGGAGTAAAAACTCCTGGGTTCTAGCTCTTCTATGGAAGGAGAATGGGGAACAGTGGGATAGAGGAGGGTCCTTGCCCTCATGTCAGTCAGGATCTCTGTGGCACCTGGCACAATGGGGTCCCTGATCTCAGTTCCGGGCTTTGCAGTGCTTGGGACCATGGAGAGCTGACCTTGGTCAGGGTCTGTGCAGCGCTCAGCACTGGGGATGGTCAATCATGAGGTGGGCTATGGGGCAGGTTGGGGATTTGATGAGCGGTAGGAGGAAGTAAAGGTTTAGGGGTCTCCTGGGTGCATGTGTGAAGGGGCTGTAAGAGGGGGAAAAGTGGTTAAATTTCACAGGTGTGGAGTTCGGCCAGCCTCAGTGTCTGAGCCCAGGGCAGGTGCAGTGATGAGGCAGCGTGGAAGTGTGTGTGTTACGGGCATGGCAGAGCTTTGTCCAGCCTTGCCTGGGTGTTTTCATTATTACTAGTGTGAACTTTATTTTGCTTGTGCATTATAAATGTGATTAAGCCACGATCACTTGTATCTAAGCTACCATCAACTTTTTGTCCTGTTGTGAGTTCCTGTGTATCTGTTGGGACAAGGTCTAATGCTATACCCCGCATGGGGGCTGCAACACTTTGTGAGTCAGGAAATCATCAGCTATAATGCTTAGAAATTCCATGGATGTTTTCATTCTGAGAGCACGAGGCCTCCAACAGATGTCACTAACATTTAAGTCCCCCAAGATCACAATGTTTCCCCCCAACAGCAGTGATACTCAGACTGCGGCTCGCGAGTTGCAAGTGGATCTTTAATGTTTCTCCAGCGGCTCTTTGCAGCACATGCTATTAAAACACTCTGTGATTTAATTATTAACCAGTTTCAGTTATTAACCAAGCAGGATGCTGTCACTATGTTATCAACTAATTAAGCTATCAACTTGTACTAAGTTATTCACTTATCTACTGTGAGAACGATAGAGCTGGATAAAAAATTTAAATATTTTCCTGTCATGCTGTTTAAATATGATTAGTACTATAGCAAATTAAACAATGAACTCACACTTCTGTGGCTTTTTTGCGATCACTAATTTGGCTTCTAAACCTCTGAGGTCTAAGAGTCTCTGCCCTACATGTCACAGTTAGACAGCTAAAGAGGCAAACCTCCTTTTCCCTTGTGTTTTTTTGGTGTTTGTAGCTGACACCAACTAATGCCCACCCCATCTTGTGCTTTATCTGTCAGGACATTGATCCATTAAACTTCAAGGTCATTTCCTTCTGAGTTATCACAGACTTGGAAAAAATCAATATCTTTTTTGACAAATAGTGTCCCTCTCCCTCTCCTTTGGCATGTTTGATCCTTCCTAAATATGTTATAACTGTGGAGTTATTAACAGGGTCAGTGTGAGAAATCTCATCCCTGGCCCACATCTAGGCTTGGCACAATTCAGTTCCTATAACTTCGACCGATAATATCGATATTTATTTTTATCTTTCTTTTCTGTTAATATCTATTTCAATATTCACAGCTGTGCAAAATTATGGGTTTTAAAGTGTTTTTTAACATTTTTATTGATTTATGTTTTCACAGCCATGGGAAATTCTGGGGGCTTTACACAGTTATCTAAAGACACAATATGGAAGTTAAAACTTTATAATTGTTGAGTCACAAATTGCCAACATTCCATGTCAAAATATACAAAATAAATATTCTTAAATCAGTGAATCAGGCCTATTTTTACTATTCATTCACTCAATCATAGAATCATAGAATATCAGGGTTGGAAGGGACCTCAGGGGGTCACCTAGTCCAACCCCCTGCTCAAAGCAGGATCAATTCCCCACTAAATCATCCCAGCCACGGCTTTGTCAAGCCTGACCTTGAAAACCTCTAAGGAAGGAGATTCCACCACCTCCCTAGGGAACCCATTCCGGTGCTTCATCACCCTCCTAGTGAAAAAGTTTTTCCTAATATCCAATTGTTATCTATTTGTTACAACCCTATTTCAAAAATAAATCACTGGATTTCTTCCTCTAATTAAGTTGTCAAGCAACATTTCTCTTTACTCTGCCTATTGGAACATTTTGATTATTCTTGATGTGAATATTTGTTTGCCAGTTAGCGTGTGGGTGGTGAAATTGACATTTCCCAACAATGACCAATAAAAATCTGTTCCTTCCAAGCTTATCTGTGTCCCAGAACCTTCAAAGTGGCATTCAATGCTGGAAACAGTAACATCAAGAGTGTAAGAGAAGACTAGTGTCTCTCTCTCTTTCTGCCCTCTTTCTCCCACACCATTTATCCCCCAAACCAATATTTCCATCCTCCCTCCCATTCCCATCCCAAACCAAGACCCTCCCCCACTCATTCAGAGGATTAAATTTGTGTTACCTTCATTTCCCCCAGCCTAGATCTCAGCTCACATAGAGGGGCAGGGAGAGGGACTCATACACCACCAGAGAAGCAGGGTCCCTCAAATCCAGAAACATAAAAATGGCCGTACTGGCTCAGACCAATGGTCCAACTAGCCCAGAATCCTGTCTTCTGACAGTGGCCAATGCCAGGTGCCCCAGAGGGAATGAACAGAACAGGCAATCATCAAGTGATCCATCCCCTGTCACCCATTCCCAGCTTCTGGCAAACACAGGCTAAGGACACCATCTCTACCCATCCTAGTTAATAGCCATTGATGGACCTATCCTCCATGAACTTATCATCAAAGGGGATAATTCAGGGGTGACAGGCCCCCTCTCTTAAACCCTCAAATTCCTCTGCTACCCCTCACATTCTCCCTCCCATCTTCTCCCCTCCCCCTTATCTGAGCCGCCAACCTCTCTAATCTCCTCTACCACCCATGCCCATTTACCCTTCTCAAATACACTCACGGCAGATCCAAACCCTTTTCCCCCTGTTACAGCCCATTCTTGTACCCATCCCCTCTGAACGCGTATTTGCATGTCATTTATTTTCTTCTCAGAAATAGTTTCATCACCTTCTGAATACTCTGCTGTGCTCAGATTATGCTTCCCACAAGTAAGAAATGCCTCAGATATAGGAAGAGTGGAGCCGCACATCCTGGCTTTTTTATTTTAGTTTTGGGCCTTGGGTTGGTCTTTACCTCAACAACAGCAGAATTCTCGCTCTTCTGTAATGACTCTGCTATTTTGAGGCATGTGGGCCTGAGTAGGATGGGAGGGGGAATGGGAGTTAGTGGGCTCTGAGGGCAGAGTGGGGTGGGTGGAGATAATGGGATGTGGGGAGGGGTTTGAGCCCAGGAGGTTCCAGAGAGGAGGCAGATCCTCACCCTGCGCTGAATCCATCCATCTACCGCCCTCTCCCCACTGCAGGTCGATCCAGACACGGCCATGGCTCTGAAAAGATCCTACCCTGCGCTCCTGCTGTCCCTTGTCCTGCTGGGGGCTTGGCTGGCTCTGGCCAATGGACAGTCCCGGCTCCCGACTAATGACCGATTCCTGAGGCGGCACTGGGACAACCCGAAGACCAAAGTCACCAACGAGACCTCTTACTGTAACCTGCAAACAAGTGCCCGGGGATTACCCAAGAAGAACAATATCTTCATCCACGCGCGCATTGCAGTCATCAACAGGGTCTGCACTACGGACGGGAGACCCTTCAGCGGCAACCAACGTCAGAGCATCCGCCGCTTCCGTCTCACCGCCTGCAAACTTAAAGCAGACGGAAGCACTTATACCGAGAAACGCTTAACCCGCCGAATTGTCATCTCCTGTAGGAATAGGCTCCCTGTACGCCTTGTGCGGATCATTAGGTTCTGACCCTCGGTGTACAGAGCAGACAGGGGAAAGGGGCCCTACAGCCTCCTCTAATCCCACCCCATCGCTTCCACAGTGGCCACCACACCCATCTTTGAACACTGGTCTGATTGCTGAGGTGTCTCCACCTCTAGTGCCCCTTACACAGTATAACCACCCCGTCCCCATCTTGCACTCCCTTCTGCCACAAACAACCATCTAAAAACATGTCCTTTAGAAATAGCCTTCACTGTCAGCCTTCTGTTACTGTGTGCTCATTCTGACCATGGCTAATACTCTTATTATCACAATTTACTGTTATGTGTCATTATCCTCCACATTATTTTGGAACATTTCCCCTCTGTCTGCAATTTTCTTTGCTTCCTAAACTCAATAAACTGATATCTGCAAAGCAATCACCAGTGTGTGCATGAAATGTGTTGTTCTCTTCCAGGGAGGGTCTCTGTGCTTTCAACAACCTCTACCTCACTTTTGGGAATAGACCCTGGGAGCCTTGATATCTTCTTCTACTGTTCCTGCGCTAATCTGCTAGGAGTTAACATGCTAGAGTTCAGTGGTCCCCAACCTCTTCGTCTGGCAGGTGCCAGACGAAGGACCATGGAGGCAGTTGAGCATCTGCCGAAATGCTGCCGAATTTCGGCAGCGATGCCTCTCGATAACGCTGCTTGTCAGCAGCAAGCATCATCATAGAGAGGTGTCACCACTGAAATGCCGCTGAAATTTGGCAGCATTTCGGTGGATGCTTGACCACCGGCCAGGACTAGGCACATTTAGATGCCCCATGGGCGGGCATGGGGGACTGCCGATAGAGTGAGTTAGACAAGGGGGGGGGGGCTGGGCACCAGGACTTTTGGGTTCTCTCCCAGTTCTGGGAGGGGACTGTGGTCTTGTGGGTTAGAGAAGGGAGGACCCTTGCTACCAGGATCTCTGCATCCCTCAACAAAATAGGACCCTGATCTCATCTGGAATCTATTCAGCTCCTGGCACAAAGGGGTCCCTGCTCTTGTTTGGTGCACTGACTCGCCATGTGATACAAATAATAATCTCTGCTGCTTTGAGACCATTGTGTGTGGGACGGGATAATGGGAGTGGGTGGGAGCAGTGGGGGAAGGAGGTTAATTGGAGGGGGAGTTGCTCTGGCAGCAGCATGAAGTGGAAAGAGATAACACAAAGGGAAGAGTTTGGGGCCCACCTGTGTCCCACCCACGACTTGCCTCAGAGATACAGTGGCAGTGACTTCATCCCTCACCCTCTGCTGATCAGCAGTGCCCATTAGTCGGTATTTGAACCGTTACCTGAACACACCCATGGTGAAAATCCCCTGTTAGACCAAGAGGGCGAAAAGCGGTGGAGACTCCAGCTGGCGGGGAGGCTGAGCTATTAAGATGGACATGGTAGGTTTTAGTCTGTTTGGGGACATGGGTTCCAATCTCATCTCTGTAAACCTCATCTCTTTGCTATTCACTAAACACTGAGTGAAAGGGTCCAGGGATAAAGGTACAGACTGCAAGGAAGGTGTCACCCAAAAAGCAAAAGTCCCTAATGGACCCTAAGTCCCGTTGGCTTTCGACACCCCTATCCTGACCCCTCTGGGCCTCTCCAACTCACTCCAGCTCTGCCATCCCATTGACACCACAAGTTGGCATTCCTCTCAGGACTTTCCAAATCACTCTGACCCTGGGCGCCTTTACCTGCCACCCTCTGATCCTTGCTCTGTCTCCAGCCTCTTCCTGCATGCAATTTGCACTATTGTTCCGCCTTGTAAAAAAATTACATTCACTGGGGATTTAAACCCAAGATCTCACGCACCAGAAGTGAGACCTGTACTCCTAGAGACTAATGAATTTCACAAGAAGGGCTTCTCCATGATCTCTCTTCTCCCACATGAGTCATGGCGCAATCCTATACCCCTGGCTCATTATCACCACCCTGCTCCTTGCAGACTGCTTCGTGTATGTACACACTGACTAGCGCTTACTTTCGTATAACTTTTGTAATTTACACAGATCTAAGCACCGGTGTGGACTGCACTAAGTCAGCGAGACGGATCTCCTGACCTCAGGGCTTCCGAGACGAAGCCTCCAGCTCCAGCTCCTCTGTTTCACAGCATGAGATCTGCCCAGTGCATCCAGATGAGACAGACACACTGTTCTGACTTTTTTGCCCTCTTAGGGATCAGTGAACCCATTCAGGTTTGCAGGGACACCCTGCAGCTTTTTCAAAGCAGAGTAAGGTTTATTAGTTGAGTGGCACATACAATGTGAAAATCCTTCCCTTAGCATAGAGGGGCAAAGGTTAAGACATTCTGGCAAAGCCAGGGCTCCCTGGAGCCATGCTGTGAGGAACTTTCTTGGTTTCCTCTCTCTGTCCCATGTGTCCCCAGGGGCCAGCTTTTATCCTATCCTTTGTCAGTCCTCTTAGGTAGAGATTGTGTCTCTCCCTCCTCACTGGGGCTTTTTCAGATGAAAGCATTACAGAGAAAACATTAAAAACAATAAATTAACGGGCACGTGTGCTCAAAAGCGTATCAGAGGCTACCCTTAGCTCCATCCCTGGGCTCTGGTAGGTGTCAGTCTCTCAAAACCCACAGCTGGGTTTTCTATGTGGTTAGAAAATCGTGACTGTCTCCATTTAGGAACAAAGAATCATTTACTTTTTCCTTTATACAGCACAGGTCTTTGATCTTGGCCTCACATAACAGGCAATCAGCAGATAATAGCCCACCGCTTAGGGTGTATTCACCATTCCCAGAAATCCATCAGGAAAACCACGTAACAATTGTTGTTCCAAAAGTCCATTCTATCTGGAACATTAAGAACCAAAGAACAAAAGAACATAAGAACGGCCATACTGGGTCTGACGAAAGGTCCATCTAGCCCAGTGTCCTGTCTACTGACAGTGGCTAATACCAGGTGCCCCAGAGGCAATGAATAGGACAGGTAATCATCAGGTGATCCATCCCCTGTTGTCCATTTCCAGCTTCTGGCAAACAGAGGCTAGGAACACCATCCAGTGTTGGGTTTACAATGGTGCCAGTGGCACCATGGAGCCGGGGCCATGCTCAGAAGGGGCCTCGGCCTGCTCTGCTTGCACCCCACCAGCCCACTAACTACCCCCTGACACTGCCCACCACTTGCACCTCTTTGCATGTCCGCTGGCCTGCCCAGGAATCCTCTCCACCCCCTGGCTTCACCCATCGGCTTATCTCTGCCCCCTGGCCAGACCCCAGTGCACCTCTGGCTCCAGGCAGTTTCTCCTTCCCCTCACCTGTGGGGCCCCACCTGTCTCCCTGGAGCTGAGCTGCCTGGGACTGATGCAGTAGCCTGGCCAGTCTCGGCCAGTTGTGAGGAGGATCAGTGGCTGGGCTGTAGCTGGGCCCTTTCAGGCAAGTAGGTCCTGAGACAGCCGGGTGGGGTAGGCCCTGACCTGGCTGATTGCACCACTCCCGAGGGGCCGGAGTGATTCCCCACCCCAGGATGCTGACAGCTAAGCCCATCAGACACAGTCACTTTCCAGCAGGGCCAGTGAGTGGGCCCAGGAGGCAGGGCATGGGGGAGTGGGTCTCTAGAGGGCCAGGGTGGGGGAGCTGGGCTGTGAGGGGGTGGAGAGGATCTCTGTGTTTTGGGGCACTAGAGAGTGGGGGTTCTGTGAAGGGTGCTGTGCAGGGCACTGTGCATTTGTGACAGGGTCTGGGGGAGAGGCTGAGCATAGTGGGTCCAGAGGGGCTTTGGCCAAAGGAAATTGGGAGGCGGGGTATTCCGGTGTTGGGCATGGGGGCTTTGTGACATGACATGGGCCCACCCCCGATGGGAAGGGGCATGCTGGCAGCACAGGGCAGGGCGGGCCATTGTGCTTCTGGCAACTGCCAGTGTGTAAATAGTGCCCTTGCACTGGGCTGGCTGGAGTGATGCTGCCCCTGTCATGCCCCATTGCCCCGGCTGGCCCCTCACTCTGAGGACTGAACCTCCTGCGCCATGCTTCATTGCCACTATGGGGGGCCACAAATATGTTTAGCACTGGGCCCACAAAAGGTTAATCCGGCCCTGACCAAACCTGCCCATCCTGACTAATAGCCATTTATGGACCTATCCTCCATGAATTTATATAGGTTTTTTTTTAACCTTGTTATAGTCTTGGCCTTCACCATATCTTCTGGCAAGGAGTTCCACAGATTGACTGTGCGTTGTGTGAAAAAATACTTTCTTTTATTTATTTTAAACCTTCTGCCTATTAATTTCATTTGGTGATCCCTAGTTCTTGTGTTATGGGAAGAAGTAAATAACACTTCCTTATTTACTTTCCCCACACCAGTCATAATTTTATAGACCTCTATCATATCCGCCCTTAGTTGTATCTTTCCTAAACTTAAAAATCCCAGTTTTATTAATCTCTCATCATATGGCAGCCGTTCCAAACCCAGTAATAATATTCGTTGCCCTTTTCTGAAACTTTTCCAATTCCAATATATCTTTTATACGATTGAGTGACCATATCTGCACATTGCATTCAACATGTGGGCGTAACAAGGATTTATATAGAGGCAATATGATATTTAGGGGTCTTATTATCTATCCCTTTCTTAATGATTCCCATCATTCTGTTAGCTTTTTTGACTGCCGCTGCACAACGAGTGGGTGTTTTCAGAGAACTTTCCACAATGACTCCCAGATCTCTTTCTTGAGTTGTAACAGCTAATTTAGACCCCATCATTCTATATGTATACCTGGGATTATGTTTTCCAATATGCATTATGTCGCACTTATCAGCATTGAATTTCATCTGTCATTTTGTTGCCCAGTCACCCAGTTTTGTGAGATCCTTTTGTAGCTCTTCACAGTCTGCCTGGGACTTAACTATCTTGAATAGTTTTGTATCATCTGCAAATTTTGCCACCTCACTGTTTAGCCCTTTCCCCAGATCATTTATAAATATGTTAAATAGGACTGGGTCCGGTACAGACCCCTGGAGGACACCACTAGTTACCTCTCTTCATTCTGAAAACTGACCATTTATTCCTACCTTTTGTTCCTTATCTTGTAACCAGTTAACAATCCATGGGAGAATCTTCCCTCTTATCCCATGGCAGTTTACTTTGCTTAAGAGCCTGTGGTGAGGGACCTTGTCAAAGATTTTCTGAAAATCTAATTACACTAGAACCACTGGATCCCCCTTGTCCACATGCTTGTTGACCCCCTCAAAGAATTCTAGTAGATTGGTGAGGCAATATTTCCCATTACAAAAATCATATTGACTATTCCCCAACAAATTACATTCATCTGCATGTCTGACAATTTTGTTCGCCCAGTACTGAATTCAGGCTTACTGACGTGTAATGCCGGGGTCACACCTATGGAGCCCTTTTAAAAAATTAGCATCACATTAGCTATCTCCAGTCATTTTGTACAGAAGCTGATTAAATAATAAGTTACAGACTACAATTAGTAGTCCTGCAATTTCACATTTGAGTTCCTTCAGAACTTTTGGGGAATACCAGCTGGTCCTGATGACTTATTACTGTTTAGTTTATTGATTTTTTCCAAAACCTCCTCTAATGACACTTCAATCTTGGACAGTTCCTCAGATTTGTCATCTAATAAGAGTTGCTCAGGTTTGGGAATCTCCCTCAGATCCTCAACTGTGAAGACCAATGCAAAGAATTCATTTATATTCTCCACAATGGCCTCATCATCCTTGTGTGCTCTTTTAGCATCTCAATCATCCAGTGTGTTTAAAAAGTTTCCAGGCAGCTAGCAAGGATTTGAATTTTGGTGCTGTACCTTTTAATTTCTTTTTAACTAACCTCTTCATTTTGGTTTCTGAGTTGTAGCTGTGTTAGTCTGTATCAGCAAAAACAACGAGGAGTACTTGTGGCACTTTAGAGATTAACAAATTTATTTGGGCATAAGTTTTTGTGGGCTACAACCCAATTCATCAGATGCATGGAGTGGAAAATACAGTAGGAAGATATATATACATAGTACATGAAGAGATGGGAGCTGCCTTACCAATTCTAATGAGACAATTCAATTAAAGTGGGCTAGTATCAACAGGAGGAAAAATCACTTTTGTAGTGGTAATCAGGGTGGGGCCATTTCAATCAGTTGACAAGAAGCTGTGAGCGACAGTAGGGGTGAAATTAGCATCATAGGGGGAAATTAGTTTTTAGTTCTTGTAGTGACCCATCCACTCCCAGTCTTAATTTAGGCCTAATTTGATGGTGTCCAGTTTACAAATTAATTCCAGTTCTGCGGTTTCTCATTGGTGTCTGTTTTTGAAGTTTTTTTTGTTGAAGAATTGCCACTTTGAAGTCTGTTATTGAGTGCCCAGCAAGGTTGAAGTGTTCTCTAACTGGTTTTTGAACGTTATAATTCTTGACATCTGATTTGTGTCCATTTATTCTTTTGTGTTGAGACTGTCCGGTTTGGCCAATGTACATGGCAGAGGGGCATTGCTGGCACATGATGGCATATATCACATTGGTAGATGCCAATTATATCAATCACCTCATTCAATATGAGGCACTCTAGTGTTGGAGGGGAAAAACTCCAAGTAGCTGGCAATATGGCGTGGAGTCAAAAGTTTACATTCTCAAGTCTACTGTTGCCCCCCGCCCCTGGGCTAATCAATATGTTCCTTTGAAGCTAGCATGAGTACATGTGATCATTTATTATTTTCTTTTGTTCTTTTGTTTATGGTACAAGATGTAATCGATCAAAGGGGGGTCAGTGTGGGTAGAGGATATAGTTAATTAAAGGATCCGGTAGTTAATGAATTGTAGATGATGAATTATAGCACCTGTGGAAATCTATGTAAACAAGTAAGGTATAAAAGACATGGCAAAGACTAGTGAGATGTGCATGATTTGAGATTTGTATTTCCTGCACCTTATTTGATATCAAATAAAGAGACTTGGTTCTCCACTCCGGTGTGGTCTTTGGGGTACACACATCGGGCAAACGAACCATAACTGTTGCCCCCTGGAACACTAGTTCACTCATTTTACTATTTAGACTTCTAGAATTGGTATATAAGTACTTTAAAAATTTGCCACTTTTTAGCTGTCTCCCACTTTATGATGTAATTGAATGGGAGTCTTTTTCATTTGACTGTTTCTCATCAGATCCTACCTGTATTTTATCATCTTCCATCCTATCTTCCTTATTAGGACATACAGAATTTTCATTAGTAGATCCTCCTCTAAGGGATGTCTCAGTACGAACCACCTGCTCCTCTGTACCTGTTGACTTTACCCCAGGCCTTAGTTTAAAAACTGCTCTATGAACTTTTTAATTTTAAGTGCCATCAATTTGGTATCATCTTCCTGTATAGGCTTCCCTTTCCTCCAAAAGTTCCCCAGTTCCTAATAAATCTAAACCCCTCCTACCTGCACCATCATCTCATTCATGCATTTTGACCCTCTGGTTCTGCCTATCTGACTGGCACTGTGTGTGGGACTGGAAGCTTTTCAGAGAATGCTACTATGAAGATCCTGAACTTCAATCTTTTACCTAGCAGCCTAACTTTGGCCTCCAAGATCTCTCATCTGTCCTTCACTATCTCATTGGTACTTACATGTACCATGACCACCAGCTCCTCCCTAGCACTACACATTGGACAATATAATCCTTGGAATCCCCAGGTCTCACATCTGTCCCATCTCCCCACCCCCCGAGCGGCTTTGTACAGTCCTGGCCCATTGTAACACACAAACCATTCATTGAATAGAATGGCCCTAGAAGATTCTTAAACTTAATTCAATCAGGTCTGCCAAAGATATGGCAGGAAATTGATGGATCTTAAAGACCTCCTCTTGCAGACCATCACTGAGTTCACAATGTTCCACTTGCCAGAGGCACCCGTGGATAGGTATCAATTGTCCAATCAGTAGGGCCCCCATTGTCTTTTGAGATATGGGTCAGTTTTGGTCAGTGGTTTCGCAATCCATTCATCCCACCCAGGATGGTTACACAACACTCACACCTCATTTGTCCTGCTCTCCTGATGCAGCTTCTAACCCTTTTGTAGCCTCTGCCTAGCAATGCCTAGTCAGGAACGTCACTGCCATGTGTATCATTCATCAAAAGTTTACAAAAAATTCCCACTTTGTCCTGTCTCTTCCCTCTTCCAGACTGAACTCAGGAGGTCACTTTAACCAGTGAGCTGGGCTAATTCCAACCCACAGATGTTATCCACACATGTCCAAACCAATCTTCCATCACCTTGGTTGCTGGTCTGCCAGGCGCTTTCAAGACCCTGACAGCCTGATTCATAGCTCTGTACAGAGCAGTTTCATGTCCTTCCTTAGGTCTGGTCTGTGGGGGCATTTAATGCAGCCCCAAGCTATCCTGCACTCCCGAAAACCTTTGGGTTTGAAACTCATGTGGGGTCCTGCCACTCCCTCCTCCACCTGGTCTGCCAGAGAGCAATGGTCTCACATTCCTGTATGAGTTAGCCATGTTGGCTGCAGCCTGCAGCCCTTACACTTAGCTTGGGGTAGGAGGTGACCCCTTGAGCATCTTGAAGGAGCCACGTAGGTTTGTCCACCCACAAAGCTGGCCCTAACCGAGTCATATCTCTGGTGCCCCAGGGTGTGGTGAGGCCGGGTGCTCCCTCAGTCACAGCACCAAGCGTCAAGGAGGCCAGGCCAGAGGCAGCATGACTCACCTCTCCTGCTTTGTGTGGAGATGGGTGGGGGCTTTTCCTCTGCCCCCTCAGCTTCTGGTTTCTGTTGACTGACAGGAAGGTCCCTAAGTTTATCAGCCTTCCCCTTGTGTAAGATGCATGGGAGGAAAGCCCCTCCTTCTCCCTGCTGGAAACTCCATTTGCATTTTGTCTGACACCTCAGTCTGAGCCTTCGGGCTGCCTGTCACAGCTTGGTCCAAGCCCTTAGCTTTCACGTGCCGGGTTTTGTCGTCAAGTGACACAGCCCTTCCCAAGGAAGATGCCAAAAGTGGGATCATGAAGAACTCAAACTACCAGCCACCCTGATCCCACCCATGTCTGCACCGGAGTCTGAGTGATCGGTGGCGTAAATGGCTACCCATTTCAAACCTTAATGCAGGTGGTCCATCTGATGGGTTCCACCACACAGGGTGTGACTCTGTCCCATGAACTTCTCCCCATTAACCACCGCCTTCTGCTCTGAGTCAATGAGAGCACAACAGGAGACAAGCACTGGTGCCTGGGTGGGACGCCATCCACCTCCATATCCTGTGCCACTGGCATGCCTTGGGCTTTCCTACAAAAGGTCAGACTCTGTGGACACTAGAGGAGGTTGGACTCCAGGCTGGCTTGTTATCTGGACAAACCTCATGGCCTCACTCCTTGGGCGGTATTCCTACATATTCCCTGTCCTGTCTGCCTACAGGTATTACACCTTGGGACTCTGACATCTCTTGGAGAGGGTCTACTCCCATCAGCCATCATCCCTCATTTGAATTTACTTAAATCCCATTTCTGGGGTGCCCCGTTTGACTCCCATTTTGGGTCTCTAACTTGGGCCTTTGTTTTTTTTCTCGATTGCATTTACTGTCCACAAGCTGATCTGCCTACTCACCTGTACTGGACAGATCCTTTAACTTCCTGTTCACTAACCACATGTGAAGCTCATGGGGACAGATCTCACACTGTTGCTCTAACCTGAGTAGGTCCTACAAACCCTCCAGCGTAGAGATGCCTGCACTTTGACCATATTTGTGGTCCACAGCCCACCAGGATGGGAGAATCCACATATGTCACATCCCCAATCTTTCATGCACCCAGAAACCTTTTCCTATATGCCTCAGATGTCAATTCAAACTGCAGCAGTAAAGCCTTTTTGAACTGTCCCTACTCCAAAGTATCCACACCGTTCATTCCCCATCTATTGCTTCGGGTCCAAGAAAGGAGCTGAGATAGCAGAGACAGTTTCCAGGATCATCCTGATTCAAAGTGCAAGCTATCTGAAAGGAGGAATTAGCTTCCCATGGTCTTTCCCCACCTACACCTCTGTGAAACCTCTTGCTCTTCTGCTTCTCCATGTCCGGCGCATGCCATCTTTGTTTTTCCTGCTGTTCCAGCTGCTGCTTTCACTTCTCTCCGTCATGTATTCACTGTTTCTCTCAGTAGCTCATGCCCTTTCCTTGTTTTCTTGACTCTTTTTCTCCAGCTGAACCTTCCCTTTTTCCAGGTCCGATTTTCCCAGTTCCAACTCCAGTGATGTGGATCTGAGCCATGAGGATGCCTTGCTACTGCTGTAGCTGCTGTCTGTTTTTCTTGGATTCTCTTGGGACCCCGCCTGGGTCTGGAACCTGGTTCTTGGTCCTTCTCCAGTATGAAAGTATGAATTAATTATATTGTGAAAATAGAAAGGATTAAAGAAATGCTGTCTGTACCTTTAAGCAAAACTGTTGGAATGCTGCAATCCAGGTGTCAGGAATACAGACATTAACATAGAACAATTGCACCGTTTAAGGGCAATTGGTGAAGTATTAGCCTTAGATCGATAAGAGTTAGTAAGGAAGTAGGATATGCATGCTGTGCCCCAGGTGAATTTTACTGTGTTGCTTTCTTTGTCCCTTTGTCTAATTCCCACTCTTTTATCTGTATAAATAAGACTGTTTGGGTCTTGCATGGGCACTCACATTATCTGGGTGTTATTGGCGGAGCGCTGCGCTAATAAAACAGAATGGTCTGACAAATTATGAGTCCTGATTCTAACTTTGACACCAGCCAGGCAATCAGCTGCCCTTTATTAAACCTCCCAATGCTTGACCCTCGCTCCCTGCACAGTTCTGTGCTTCTCTCCTTAGGTGGCTGGCTTCATGCCGTTTTCTTGATGCTTCCTTTAAGTAACCTTGTTTTGGCTCTGGCAAGTCACTTATATTGCTGGTGCATTCAGTGCTCGCCTGCTCACCATGAACTGTCACGGATTCCCAGGGTTGGTTCTATGCCCCAGCTTTGGACAAGTCCCTTGCACGAACCCTTCCGAGAAGATCACTCTTATCCTGCAGCACAGGCCATGTGGCCTCACTACCTCCTAGACTGACTGTCTGGGCTCCAGACCTCCTGCTTCGTATTGTGAGCTCTGCCCAGAGAGTCCAGCTGAAGCAGACTCCTGCTCAGAGACTTTTTGCCCTCTGCAGGGATCAATGCACCCCTGCAAGGATTTTCAGTGATTTCTGACAGCTTTTACAAACCAGAGAAAGGTTTATTACTCACCTGCACACAGCATTTGGGAGTTCTTAGGTTAGCTGAGACAAGCAAAGTTGAGATACACTCCATGCGGGCCAAGCCAGAGATCGCCAAGCCACGTGGCTCTAGAAACTATCTTGGTTTCCTCTGTCCTTTGTCTCAATCCTAACTTGGTGAGTTACATCAGCTCTTATTTCAACCTCTTGTCAAATCTCAGTCTATTGTCGTCCTCCTGCAGCACCCTGCTAGGCTCACATGTTCCGCCTGCCAAAGTTTCCCATAGATCGGTATCAATTGTTCAGTCACTGGAGCTCCCATGGTCTTTCCAAACACCCACGGATATGGGTCGATTCCAGCCAGCTCCAAATCATACATTCATCCCACCTGAGACAGTTACATAAGAACAGATGGCCATACTGGTTCATCTAGCCAAGTATCCTGTCTTCCAACAGTGGCCAATGCCAGGGGCCCCAGAGGGAAGGCAGAGAACAGGTGATCGTTATCCACACTAACTAGAATAATGCTGGTAAGGCTCTCCCCATCCTTGCTACAATCACACCTTCCATTGCCAGGTAGACACACCCTTAGAAGTTTCTGTGCAACTTAAGTGCCTAGGAGGACTTGTGTAGTTTTCTACCCACCCACTCCTTGCCTGCTGGACCTCTCCTTTTAATTGCCAGAAATCAAGAAATTGTCCTTGCCCAACTGTTTACTGGATTTTCACACCCACTCCTCCCTCTCCATGTGTGGCTGGGCTCTATATTACACTCTTCCAGACGGGCAGGAGGATCTGGGTGAGGTTCAGCTCAGCAGACACTGGGATCCATCACTCTGACAGTGAAACTACAAGGACGCTGGTAAGTTTCAGGAGATTCCACAAGCCAGGAGAGAGCAGAGAATAGTGTAACATGTGGCTGAAACTGTAGGATTTGCTTCTAGCAGGCAGAAAGATCTAGTGGTTAGAGCAGAGGGTGGCTAGGAATCAGGACTCCTAGGTTCTATCTCCCCTCTGGGAAGAGAATGGAGAACAGTGGGATAGAGGAGGGTGCTGCCCTCATGTGAGTCAGGATGTCTGCATCATTTGGCACAGTGAGGGCCCATATCTCAGTTGGAGGCTTTGCAATGCTGGAGACCATGGAATGCTGATCTTAGTCAGGGTCTGTGCAGCGCCCGGCACTGCGGATGGTCAGAAGTGAGGTGGGATATGGGACAGGCGGGGGGACTAATAGGAGTAAGGGGAAGTAAAGGTTTAGGGCAGGCCTGCACAATGTGCGGCCCATGGAGGCTCACTGTGTGGCCCGCGGCCGGGATTCAAAAGGCTCTGAGCTGCCTGCAGCGGCAGGGAGCCCAGAGCTCTTTAAATCTCAGCTGCAACCGGGATTCATAGGGCTCTGGGCTGCCCACGGCGGCAGGGAGCCCAGAGCTCTTTAAATCTCAGCTGCGGCCAGGAATCAAAGGGCTCTGGGCTGCCTGCAGAGATTCCTGACTGCGGCTGAGATTTAAAGGGCTCAGGGCTCCCCGCCGCCACGGGCAGCCCAGAGCCCTTTGAATCCCGGCAGCGGCTAAGATTTAAAGAGCTTAGGGCTCCCTGCAGCTGCAGGCAGCCCAGAGCCCTTTGAATCCCGGCCACGGCTCCAGCGGATGGGCTGGGGCTGGGATTTAAAAGGCTCGGGCTCACCTCAGAGGCAGGAGCTCTGGGCCCTTTAAATCCCTGCCCAGCCCTGCAAAGCTCCAGGTTCCTCCAGCTGCCGGAGCCCTGGGCCCTTTAATTTGCCCCTGAGGGCTCCCAGCCACCTCTTCAGCTGGGAGCCCCTGGTTGATTTAAAATCAAGTATCACCTCCCCACCCCCAACCTTCCTTTTTGGCCCACAGGTGTTTTGGTGGGGCGGCGCTGGGGAAGGAGGGTTTGTTTCTGCAGGGCTGGACGGTGCTGGGGTGGGGTGTTTCAGCAGGGCCGAGAGGTCCTGGGGGGGTGTTTCCATGGGGCCGGGGGGTTTCAGCCCTCAGTTGTTTTCTTTGGAGTAATGTGGCCCTCGCCGCTTTATGAGTTGTGCAGGTCTGGTTTAGGGGGTCTCCTGGGTGCATGTGTGAAGGGGTTGTAAAAGGGGACAAAGTGGTTGTTAAATTTCACATGTGTGGAGTTTGGTCGGACTCAGTTTCTGAGTGCAGGGCAGGTGCAGTGATGAGGCAGCATGGGATCATGTGTGTTACGGGCATGGCGGGACATCACCCAGTCTTGCCTGGATGTTTCCCTTATTGGCAGCATGGACTTTATTCTGCTTGAGGATTATAAATCTGATCAAGTCATGATCACTTGTACCTAAGCTACCATCAACTTTATGTTCTGTTTTGAGTTCCTCTTTATCTGTTTGGATGCGGTCTAACACAGCATCCCCCGTGGGGACTGCAACACTTCCTGAGTTAGGAAAGCATCAGCTACAATGCTTAGAAATTCCAAGGATGTTTTCATTCTGAGATAACGAGGCTGCCAACATACGTCACTCAAATTCATGTCCCCCGTGATCACACAGAGTTTTCCTCCTACATCAGTGATACTCAGACTGCAGATCTCAAACCGCAAGTGGCTCTTTAATGTGTCTCTTGCAACTTTTTGCAGCAGAAGACAGTAAAACACTGTGTGATTTAGTTATTAACCAATAAATGTGCTTTATCTATGTTATTAACCAATTAAGTAATCAACTTGAACTCAATTAACATATTTGTTAGGGAATAATTAATGTAATTACAATTATTATTTTAATTATAATTATATATATGTAAATGAAACAACAAATTCACACTGCTGTGACTGTTTTGCGGAACGTTGATTCCTAATTTAGCCTCTGAACAACAAAGGTCTGAGGATCACTGCCCTACTTGGCTAAGGAGGTGAACATCCTTTTCTCTCATGTGCTTTCGGGGCTGAAGCAGACGCCAGCTAATACCCACCCCATCTTGTGTTTTATCTTCTAGGACATTGATAATTTCCTTCCGAGTTATCATAGACTCGGAAACAGGCATTGCGTTTTTTGTCATAGAGTGTCCCTCTCCCTCCGGTTTAGCCTGCTCTATCTTTCCATAATTGTGTAGTTGCTAACAGGGCCATTGTGAGAAATCTCATCCATGGTCCAAGTCGAGGCTTGGCACAGTTCAGTTTCTATAACTTCAGCTGATAATATTGAGATTTATTTTAAGCATTTTTTATGGTTTATGTCTATTTCAGTTTTCACAGTTGTGTGCAAAATTATGGGATTGAAGGAATTTTTTAATTTTTTTTGGATAAGTTTAAATTTTCAAAGCTGTGGGAAATTATGGGAGGGCAGGTTTCAGACAGTAATCTAAAGACACAACATGGAAGTTAAAGCTTTATAACTGTTGAACCACAAACTGTCAACATCCCATCTCAAAGTATGCACATGAAAACTCCTTAAATCCACAAATCATGCCATTTTTTACTTTTCATTCACTTAGTCCATTTCTAACTACCCTAATTCAAAATTTAAATCACTGGATTTTTTCCTTCTAATTAAGTTGTCAAGCAGCATTTTTCTTACTTGGCCTATCGGTATGTTTTGATTATTCTCGATGGGAATATTTGTTTCCTGTTAAGGTTTGTGTGTGGGTGGAGAAATTGACATTTGCTGACACTGACCAATAAAAATCAATTACTTCCAAACCTATTTACTTCCCAGACCCTTGACAGTTGTATTAGATGGTGGATATAGTAACAGCATGTGTGTAAGAGAAGACTGGTGTGTCTGGGGCTCAGAGTCCTCCAGTTCCCAGAAATTGGTCCATTTAGCCCAGGATCCTGTCTGATGACAGTGACCAATGCCAGGTGCTTCAGAGGGAAAGAACAGAACAGGACAATTATCGAGTGATCCAAACTCTGCCATACACTCCCAACTTCTGGCAAACAGAGACTAGGGACATTCAGAACATGAGGTTGCTTCCCTGACCTTCCTGGCTTATAGCTACTGATGAACCTATCCTCCATGAACTTACCACAGAAAGGGACAATTCAGGGCTGACAATCGCCATCTGAAACCTTCAAATTCCTCTACTATGCCTCATATTCTCCCTTCTCTCCCTTCTTCTCCCTTCCCCCTCATCTGAGCCGCCATTTGCCCTCCCAAATACCCTCACTGCAGACCCTAACCCCTCTTCCCATATTAGTGCCCACTCTTATAACACTCTCCTCCCAAAGAGCATTTGCATGTGACATTTATTTTCATCTCAAAAATAGTTTCATCACCCTCCGAATATGCTGCTGTGCTGAGGTTACGTTTCCCACAAGCAAGAAACGCCTCAGACACCGGGAGAGTGGAGCCACACAGCCTGGCATTTTTATTTTAGTTTTTGGCTCTGGGCAGAATTGAGACTCATGGCTGGGCTCAGAACTGAAGAGTGTAACATACCCTCTGAGCCACCCCACATATGCTAAGGGAGAGACAGTTTTCCTGATTGCTAACCTTACTCTCTGCACAGACGCTGTGTAATCCCTGAGGGGCACAGAGAGATGCCTCACAGAAGAAGCAAAGTCTTTCTCAAACAATGTTTTAATTTGACCTCCCCCTGAAGGGCTAGTGGGCACCAATCACTCTCATGAGGTAGCCCTCAAGGGTTGGAGCCCCTGCTCCAGTGGGTTGAGCCCTGGTTTGAATTCCATTTCTGGGCAAAAATATATTACCAGAATGTGGCGACTTTAAGGAAAGCTGATTTTTTCCCCTGGAGGCTATGTTTTGGGAAAGCCTTGGCAAAGTGGCTCCAAATTTAGAACCCTGACCCTGCCTGCACCAAATTTCAAGCCAATCCAAGTAACGACACAGATTTCATACCACTTAGGACAGTCAAGCGTGATTCAGAAAGCTGGTCTTTACCTTTACGATAGCAGAGCTCTCGGTCTGCTATAATGACTGTTATTTTCAGGCATGTGGGCCTGGGTAGTGTGGGAGGGGGAATGGAGGTGGTGGGATCTGTGGGTAGAATGGGGTTGGAGGAATTAATGGGATGTGGGGAGGGGTTTCTGCCCAGGAGGTTCCATGGAGGAGGCAGATCGTCACCTCGCACTGTCTCCATCCATCTCCCCCCCTCTCACTCTACTGCAGGTCAATCCAGACACGGCCATGGCTCTGAAAATATCCTACCCCGCACTCCTGCTGTCCCTTGTCCTGCTGGGGGCTTGGCTGGCTCTGGCCACTGGGCAGCAGCCGACTTCGACAAATGACCGATTCCTGAGGCGGCACTGGGACAACCCGAAGACCAGAGCCACTAACAACACTGCTTACTGCCGCCTGCTGACACGTTGCCGGGGGATATTCAGGAAGAACACTACCTTCATCCATGACAGTATCACAGCCATCAACAGAATCTGCACTGGGAAGCGTGACGGGCCCGTGACAAGCTCACGTACCTTCAGAATCACTGTCTGCAAATTTAACCCGAAGACAGGCACTGCTACTGGGAAACCCTTAGTCCGCCGAATTATCGTTATATGTCAGAGAAAGCTCCCTGTGCGCTTTGTAAGCAGTGTTAGGCCCAGAATCTGGGCATAGAGGGCAGGCAGGGCACCCTACAGCTTCCTCTAACCCCTCTGTCTCTCCCACATGGGCCACAGCACCCGCATCCTCACGCACCTCTGAATGCTGGTCAGATTCATTAGATGTCTCCATCCCTAGTGCCCATTATACAGTATAGCCTACCCTTCCTCACCTCTACCCTCTGCTGCCCCCTAGTGCCTATTCTACAGTATAGCCTCCCCTTCCTCACCACAACCCTCTGCTGCCCCCTAGTGCCTATTCTACAGTATAGCCTCCCCTTCCTCACCACCACCCTCTTCTGCCCCCTAGTGCCAATTATACAGTATAGCTGCCCCTTCCTCACCCCCACCCTCTGCTGCCCCCTAGTGTCCATTATACAGTATAGCTGCCCCTTCCCTACCCCCACCCTCTGCTGCCCCCTAGTGCCCATTATACAACATAGCTGTTCCTTTCCCCATCTTGCACTCCCTTCTGCCACAACCATCTAAAAACATGTCCTTTAAGAAATAGCCATCACTATCACCCTTCTGTTATTGTGTGCTCATTCTGATCATGGCTAATCCTCATATTATCACAATTTACTGTTATGTGTCATTATCCTCCACATTATTTTGGAACATTTCCCCTCTGTCTGCAATTTTCTTTGCTTCCTAAACTCAGTAAACTGATACCTGCAAAGCAATCACTGGTGTGTGGATGAAATGTGTTGTTCTTTTCCAGGGAGGGTCTCTGTGCTTTCAACAACCTCTTTGGCAGTGTTGGGAAAATGATGCGGGAGTCCTGTTATCTACCTCTGTCCCAAAGCTAATCTGCCAGGAGTTAGCATGAGCTAATGGGTTAGACAAGACAAGAGGGTAGACTGGCACCAGAACTCTTGGGTTCTATCCTGGCTCTGGGAGGGAAGTGGGGTCTAGGGTTAGAGCAGGGGGAAACTGGGGAGCTGGACTCCTTGATTCTATCCCATCTTTGGGAGAGGAGTGAGCTTTTGCAGGTTAGAGAAGGAAGGAACCTGGCTGTCAGGATGTCGGGACCCCCCCCCATAAAAATAGGATCCTGATCTCATTTGGGATGCTACACCTGGCACAATGGGGGCCTGATCTTGTTTGGTGCATTTACATGCCCTGTGAAACAAATAATAAACTCTACTGATTTAAGACTGTTTGGGTGGGACGGGCTAATGGGAGTGGTTGGGGGCAGTGGGGAGAGGGGGGCTAATGGGAGGGGGAGTGGGCTGGAAGGGGATAACAGGAGGGGGAGGGGCAAGGGGCCCACCTGTGTCCCACCCACTGCTTGCCTCAGAGATACAGTGACAATGACTCCATCCCTCACTCACTGCTGGTCAGTATTTGAACCGTTGCCTGCACACACCCATGGTGAGAATCCCCCGTTAGACCAATGGGGTGACAAGTGGTGGGAGCTCCAGCCAGAGGGGAGGTTGAGCCGATAAAGATGGATGTGGTAGGTTTCAGCTTCTTTGAGGGCATGGCTCTGCTCCCCCATTGACATTCCAAACTAGTATCCCTGCCAGGACTTTCCAAATCCCTCTGATCCTGGGCGCCTTTGCCCCCACCCTCTGATCCTTGCTCTGTCTCCAGCATCTTTCTGCAAGCAAATTTCTCTGCTGTTCCGCATTTTTAAAAAATTGCATTCACTGGGGATTTAAAACCAAGACCTCATGCTCTAGAAGTTAGATTTGTACTCCTAGAGACAAATGAATTTGAGAAACGGGGCTTCTCTGTGGTCTCTATCCTCCCCAGTGAGTCACTCCACAGTCATGCATCCCTGCTCATTATCACCACCCTGCTCCTTGCAGACTGCTACGTGTGCGTAGGCTTGTATACATCGACTAGCGCTTACTTTGGTATAACTTAAGGTGCTCGGGGGTGTGGAAAAGCCACTCCCCCATCCCTGAGCAATGTAAGTTACACTGATCTAAGTGCTGGCATGGTCAGCACTATGTCGGTGGGAGGGTTCTCCCATCACTGAGATAATCCAGTGAGGTCAACTGCCTGCGCACTCGCTGCACCAGGTGCTAGGCCGGCAAAGCTACATCCCTCAGAGGTGTGGATTTTTCCAAAGCCGATGTACGTCCCAGCATCGACCAGCCCATAGCCCAGTTCTGGAAAAGGCTTTGACAATTTCACTGTTAATGAGAATATCCTGAGTGACATAAAATACATAAACAATGCAGATGAGATCCAATCCCTCCCTGCTTCACTACTAAGTTACAGGAATTAGGGATAAATTTCCCCATGGGTGAGTGATTCCAGAATAGCTCACTGGGGGAGTCCCTACATTTTCCTCTGAAGTGGCTTGTCTGGGCACACAGCCATGATGTGTTCTCAGGCTACATGTAATATCTGGCTGTTCCAGTATGGCAGCCTCTGTTCTCTTATGCTCTTCTCCATTGGCCATGACCCAACCACAACATACATGAGCTATACACACTACCTCAATAGATGGAGGGAGACAGTAATATGGTCTTAGATTTCTATTTGAGTGGTGGGTGTGTATTGGGATAGATAGATAGATAGACAGATTGATAGATAGATAGATGGATAGATTGATAGAGGTGGTGTATGGGGATAGCTAGCTAGATTTTTAAAAATTGGATTTTGCTCACCTTGTGTCTTCTTGACAGTACAATTTGCCAAGAAATGGGTGTGGTGGGTTGGATCACAGAAACCCTCTTGGGAGCTGCCATGTGATGTGCCAAGACTACTTCTACCTCTGCTTTCCCTGCCAGTTCGGGACTCAAGCACCCTGTCTTGCTGAGCCAGACATACCCGTCTGCTCCAACACAGACCCAGGGTCTAAATTACTTGCCCCAAAGCTGCAGACTTACTTGAAAGCAGCTCACAGAAGTGTTCCTGTCTTTAACACTCAGATACCCAACTCCCAATGGGGTCTAAACCCAAATAAATCCGTTTTACCCTATATAAATCTAATGCAGAGTAAACTCATTAATTGTTCGGCTTCTATAACACTGATAGAGAGATATGCATGTCTGTTTGCTCCCTAAGGTATTAATACAGACTCTGAGTTAATTAATAAGTAAAAAGTGATTTTATTAAATACAGAAAGTAGGATTTAAGTGGTTCCAAGTAGTAACAGACAGAACAAATTAAGTCACCAAGCAAAATAAAATAAAATGTGCAAATCTATGTCTAATCAAACTGAATACAGATAATCTCACCCTCAGAAATGCTTCAGCAAGTTTTTTCCTCCAGGGCCACCCAGAGGATTCAAGGGGCCTGGGGCAAAGCAATTTTGGGGGTCCCTTCCATAAAAAAAAGTTGCAATACTACAGAATACTGGTACAGCTCTTGTTCCAGCTCAGGTGGTGGGAAGGGGATTCCTCATGATGGCTCCTCTCCTCTCTTTGTTCTCTTCCACCCTTTATATATCTTTTGCATAAGGTGAAAATCCTTTGTCCCTCCCTTTCCCTTCTCAATGGAAAGACACCAGGTTAATGATGGATTGCAGTTCAGGTGACATGATCACATGTCACTGCAAGACTTCATTGCCCTCGTGCCAGCACACACAGGTACAGAAAGACTTACAGGTAAAACACACCCATCTGCAGACAATTGTCCTGGTTAATGCGAGTCATCAAGATTCCAGACCATCATTAATGGCCCACACTTTGCATAATTACAATAGGCCCTCAGAGTTATATTTCATATTTCTAGTTTCAGATACAAGATTGATATATTTATACAATCACACTCAGTAGATTATAAGCTTAGTAATGATACTTTACAAGAGACCTTTTGCCTGAAGCATATTCCAGTTACATTATTGTCACTCATTATCATATTTTTATTAAACCATGTAGACTGCAACATCACAAAGGGCTTGTCTGAGAGTTGAACGTGGGCCCTCACACACCCACAGCAAGACTCATACCCATAGACAAGCCACACAGCTGGAATGCCATGTGGTCAGCAAGTGACCTACCACAATATTCACCACATGGGGCGGTCTTTGCTCAGCAGATGGGTCCTGAGTGCCACCTGCTGGCAGAAATGCATCGTCTCTGTGCAGTGCAGTTGTAGCCATATTCACCCCAGGATATTAGAGAGACAAGCTCTGAGCTTGAAGAAGAGCTGTGTGTGGCTTGAAAGCTTGTCTCTCTCACCACCAGAAGTTGGTCTAATATCACCTCACACTTCCCCCACCTTGTCTATGTCAGCTCCTCTAGGCAAACTGTAGTTAAATTTTCTGCCAGAGCTTGGAGGCATAAAATATTAAAAGGGGGAGATCCCAGTTTCTGCCTATTTGGGGGAATTTTTACTAAGAGAATCAGGAGATGAGTAAGTCAGTTCCCTGCAGAAATAAATAGACAGGTAGATGGGTGTGTGTGGATATGGATGGATAGATAGATGGGTATGGGGATAGATCAGGGGTCCTCAAACTTCATTGTACCATGACCCCCTTCTGACAACAAAGTTAATGCATGACCCCCAGAGTGTGTGTGTCAGAGCCTGGACCCTACTGCCTTCAGTGGTAGGAGTGGGGGCCACAGCCCAAGTCCTGCCGCCCCAGTCAGGGCAGAGCTCAGGCTTCAGCTTCAGCCATGGGTCCCAACAAGTCTAATGCTGGCCCTGGCAACCTCATTAAAATGGGGTCACAACCCACTCTGGGGTCACAACCCACAGTTTCAGAACCTCTGAGATAAATAGATAGATAGGGATGCATATGGGGATAGCTAGACAGATATGTAAGCCAGTGCTTTAAATGAGCTCTCCCTTGCTATCTATTGATGAAGTACAGAATAAGACCTCAGGAGAATAGACAAATCTACTCTGCCTGGTAACTAGCTCTATTGTATGCACTGTAGTTGTAACCCTGGCAATCCCAGGATACTAGGGGAGGGTAGTGGTGAGATGATATATTTTATTGGACCAACTTCTGTCGGTGAGAGAGACAAACATTTAAGCTACACAGACCTCTTCTTCTCTTGACCAGATATTGGTGACGCCCTGTTTTCTAAAAAGGAGGGGCAAAATCCAGCTGAAATTATTCCGTCTATCCCTGAGGACAAACTACTATTGAGAGAATGGAGAAAATTAAAACTGATTCAGTGAGTGCTGCACCAAATCACATATGACCTTTACAAAAATCAGCTAATGCAACTTGTTCTACTGGAAGTGAACACAACCATGGAAGATGACTTTGGACATTTGGGAATGAAGAGACACCTGGAACTTATTCATAGTAGGTTCTGTTGGCCCTGGGTGGCTGAGGACATTCACAGGAAATGTGCGAAGTGCTTGGTGTGTTCAGTGGAAAACTCTACTCACCAGAGCTGCAAATCTTACTCCTGGGGGAATTCAGCACTCCCCCCCCCCAAAAAAAATTCTGAACACAATATTTTAAAATTCTGCAAAATTCAACATATTATATTCGCCAAAGTAACGCAATAGAATCATGCCTCTTTCAATTATTTTGGTAATTTATTTCAAAATACCTGTCAGCAGGTATGGCTGTAACAATACAGACAAAAAAGGTGCTGGTAATTTTTTTGACAAATCTTCTAAGCATATTAATACAGAACTTTGGGTAATTCAATTAAACTACAATACAGAAATGTATTCCCTGCATCCCTCAGAAGCAGTGAAAAGGCTTGAGGGAGTCAGGAGTAACAGAGGAGCTGAGAGAGAGGAAAGGAGCCTGGAGTGAACCTGGAGAGTTGTTTGGTGTGGGTGGGAGAAATATGGAACAGATTTTTTGGAGGGAGGAGGGGAGGGATTGCTAAGGAATTGAGGAGCCTCCCTCATGCAGACCCCGGCTGACCCAAGCCTCTCCTATTTAGTCAGACACATCTGCCCCTGTCCCCACATCCCCCCTATGGGTCCCTACAGCCCCCTCCCCATCTCCATGTGGCCCTGCACTCCCATTCTCACTCAGCCCCAGTTCAGTGCTGTCACCCCATTAGCTCCTAAGACAGCACCCCAGTCTTTCCCCCCACTAGCCATGCTGAACTCCAGTCTGTGACTCCCCTTCCCCCCCTCCCCACAGGCCTATGTGCCCCACTCTGTCTGTCCTAACCTGGCTCTGTGGGCAGGGTGCTGTGATGAACTTCTACTCCTGGCGGATTCCTGTGCCACTGCTCACACAGAATTTTTTTCCTGGAGAAAATACATTCTGCAGGGGAAGTGCTGCAGTTCTTCCTTTTACTCACCAGAGGCTACTGTGGGTACGTCTACACTGCACGATTATTTTGAATTAGCTTAAACCGATATTACAAAACAGATCTAATAAAATCGGTTTAGCGCGTCCACAGTGGGATCACAAAATCGATTGTTTGCGTCCATGGTCCAAAGCTACCATCGATTTCAGGAGCGGTGCACTGTGGGTAGCTGTTCCTCAGCTATCCCATAGTTCCCACTTCCG
>NC_133782.1:40789273-40815075 GCF_003597395.2 Chelonoidis abingdonii
TCACTATTGAATTTAGCGCTACTCCTCTCGTCTGGGAGGAGTTCCGAAATCGATTTAGGGAGCCGTTTAACTCGATTTTAATGACGACGTCATGTGAACAGGTACAGCGTTAAATCGGTATATCGGCCATTAAACCGATTTAAAGTCGCAGTGTAGACCTGGCCTATGGCACCAGAACAACCAGCGCCTGCTGCATTCATGCTGCGGGCTGTTCTGTTTTGTTTCTCTTAAGAGGTTTGTTCAGATGTTTTTTAATTAGATGGAGTGAAAACGCTTGAGGGTACCCCACCGGGGATTCCCAAGTGCACCTTCCTGGGCTCTCAAAGGGTTTCTGCACTTAGGTGGAGGCAGCATCTACCAATCCAAGCTCAGAGAAAAGCTGTAACCTTAGGAGTTTAACACGAGTCTGGAGTGGCCAGAATTAAACTTTAGAGTCCTTGCGGGCCCCACCTTCTGCCCGCAAAGTGCCAGAGTGGGGAACCAGCCTTGACAGTTCTGCTGTCATCGATGGGGTAGGGGAAAACTGTCCCTGCATTGCTGCAGTAATGACACCATGTGTGGCAGTTCCAGGCACCACGTCACCAGGGCCGGCTTTAGGAAGTGCGGGGCCCAATTTGAACATTTTCGGCAGGGCCCTGGCAGGGATGACTTAAAAAAAAAGTGGAAAAAAAAAGCCTTTCATTTCTTTCATGTATTATTTATTTTCCATAACTATATGAATAATAAAATTATATATTATATACATTGCATCATATATGCTGTTGATTGGCTATTAATGATGCCGTTTCACAAGTGTGGGTCCCTGCCACTCCCTGTGGGTGTGCACATGTGTTGGTCCCAGCTGCTCCCTGCTCCCCTTATTGAAGCAGGTGTGCAGGGTTACTGCCCTGGAAACTGCAGGGCAGCAGTGGACATGAGGCTGGTTGGAGGCAGGGTAGGGGCTGACTGGAGGTAGGGTCTGGCTGCAGGCAGGGCAAGGGGTGCAGGGCTGGCTGGAGACAGGGGTGCGTGGAGTGGGCTGGCTTCAGGCAAGGCGCAGGGGGATGCAGCAGGGGTTGAGAGGGCTGGAGACAGAGTAGTGCGGAACTGGTTGGCTTCAGGCAGGGGGATGCAGCAGGGATTGGCTGGAGACAGGGCAGGGGATGCAGGGCTGGGTGTGGGCAGGGCAGGCAGAGTGTGCAGGGCTGGTGCGGGCAGGGCTGTGTGTGGGGCTGGCTGGCTTTGAGCAGGGCCACAGAAGTGTGTGGCAGCGGTTGACTGGAGACAGGGCAAGGGGTTGGCAGGGGCTGGCTGTGGGCACGGGGTGCAGAGCTGGCTGCAGGCAGGGGGGGCAAAACTGATGCAGGCAGGGCAGGGGATGCAGCAGAGGCAGCTGGAGCCCCCACCCTTTAAATAACCCCCAAGGCTCCTACTATCCCAGGGCTCTGGGGGTTATTTAAAGGGCCTGGGGCTCCCCTGCTTCTACTCCCCCCCACAGACCTTTTAAATAGCCACAGGAGCCCTGGAGAATACACGGGGGCGGGGCGACTCCGGTGGCTATTTGAAGGATGGGGTGGCAGAGGCAGCTGGAGCCCCGGCCCTTTAAATAGCCCCTGGAGCCTCCCGCTATCCCAGGGCTTTGGGGGCTATTTAAAGGGCCCAGAGCTCCAGCTGGAAGAGCAAGGCTGCAGGGTAGGACTTGCGCTCTGGCCAGGAGAGCGGGGCCACGGGGCGGCTTGCCCCGCTCCGGCTGAGGCTCCAGCCAGGACAGCGGGGCTGCGGGGGTTGCCACGCTCCAGCTGGGGCTCCAAATGGGAGAGCCGGGCTGTGGGGCAGCCGCGCTCCCGCTGGCACTTTGGTCAGGGGAGCGGGGCCATGGAAGACCCTGGAGCAGACCACAGCCAGGGTAAGTAAAAAAAAATTAAAAGGCACTTAAGGCGCAGGGCCCTCTTAGGCACGGGGCCCGATTCAGGGGAATTGGCTGAATCGGCCTAAAGCTGGCCCTGCACATCACGCTGCAGCCCGTACATCTTCATCCCATCACTGACAGCAAGGCAGAAATACGTTCGTCAGGGATGGTGTAGCAGATTACAAATTGCTCAAAATGCTTGAGAGCCACCCATAATTTGGAGGCATCATCAAGCTCAGCAACACGGCTCTTCTGATGGACTTTGCCCCCCTGGACACCTTCCACCCCACAGGGATCTAAGTTGTTACTGCCCTATCAGTGCTCGATTGTCCCTCTGCTGGCTGCATGCTGGACTTGGTCGCCTTCTGCTGGCGATAGACCCTGAGTGCCTCTGTGTGAACTCTGCCTCCTTTTTTAAACAGTATCATTCACTTACTTTTTATTCTCACCATTCAAGCAGTGGGATTGTTGATGCTCATGGGATAAAAATCTGGTGGGGTCAAATGCTCTGTTTGTGGAACCAGGAGAGAAGGCTATGGACAGACGGATGCAGCAGGAGCTGACGGACAACACAACTGAAACTAACAGGAAAGTGAGGCTTTGCACTGGGGCAGGGGAGAGCACAGAGCCCCCTGAACTTGTAAAGGGAAGGGACATCCTGGGATAAGGGGAGGGTGAGGGTCTTTGGGGGCAGAGTGGGGAGGAAGGGGATAGTGGAAACGGAAGGGGCTCAGGCGACAGAGTGGGGTGGGAGAGGACAATGGGAGAGGAACGGGGTTTGAGGGCAGAGTAGAGCAGGAGTGGGCTCCTCACAGAGCTGGGGGGGGTCTCTGGCCTGGGGGTTGCTTCTGCTGATGCTTCAGAAGCCACTCCAGCTGCTTCCTTCTCAGAGCTTCCCCCTTGCCCTGGTTGCAGTGTCTTACTTTTAACACCCTCCTCCCATGGCTGGAGGGAGTAGCTTAGCACACACAGCCTCTCTCTCCCCTACCTTGTCAGTTTTGGGTTTATACCCGGCCCCAACACTCAGTGACACACGTGGCCACGGCTCCGAGGGACTCATGCCCCTCGATCATCCTGACCCTCATCCTGCTGGCAGTCTGCCTGGTGCCGGCTACTGATAAGTCTGAGACCCGACTCGTTGACTTCCCCAAGACTGGTGCCCCCCTTGACCAGTTCTGTTGTGACCCAGGTGACCCATGTTGTTGTTAGTTGGAAGGTTCACAGACACAAGTCTGTATCAGGGATGTGCCTAGACAGGCCCAGATGGGCCTGTTTCCCCCGTGATCGCCATCTTCATGACACTTTACCAAAGGGTCCAGGTGTGGTCTCTGCTGAATGCTAAGAACTGGCTGGTTGTCATGATTATTGCAGAATGTATTTGAAAATAATTGAAGAGTTCAGTGACATACAGAACATCCTGTCCCAAAGCTGCTGGAGGGGAGACGAGTCACCTGGGGCAGGGCAACTCACTCAATAAAGAGTGAGGACAACTGACATCTTTCCACCCAACCAGCCATGTTTTTACAGTCAGGACATAGTGCAGGATTGGGCCTTTGCAAAGCACAAAAGAGCCCAAGACAAAGTCCTTCAATGGAGGGGCCATCGGGGCAAACTGAAGTTAATGAAACTGCCAGGTGATGAAAAGAGACAACAGGACTGGAACTGTGTAATAGGAAAAAGAAGGGTGCAAAAGGGGATCCATTATGGAGGCAACCCTCTGCCAAAGCGGAGTCTCATGGAAAGCGGATTCCAGCTCTCTCAACTGGGCAGTGTTGTGTGGCACAACCGTTGGGTGAGAAATCCCTGATTAGGCAGGAAAGCCTTGTCAATCAATCTGAGCTCTCGATGGCGTTTTATATTTTTCCTTTATCTGTAACCACATGTTTCCAAGCCATACACTTGGTTCTATTTGACTCTTTATCTTTATCTTTGCCCAATAAATTTCTATTTGGTTTTACAATAGGTCTGACTGTGTGCGGTGTGCTATGGAGAGGGTTAAACTGAGGTAAAGCTGTGGAGGGGGTGTGCGTTGCTTCAATGGAGCTGCCAGATCTGTGCATGTAAGTTGAGGGTGTGGCTGGGACAGACTGTAGCCTATAGGAACAGGCATTTGCTAGATGAGGCACAGATATACGGCACAAATATCATCCAAGGAGCCTCTAAGCCTCAAGGCCTGAAAGCGAGCAGCTTAGCTAAATTGATAAAGGCCTAAGCCTAAAAATGCCTTAAGCAGAAGCAGCTAACCAAGAATAACCTGAGATTGTAAGATACCACAAACCAGATGGCTGCAATGAGTAACCTGCTGACAGGTAACCACACAACACTCCTTTGCAACAGCTTGGGATATTTTAAATTAGAGACATCAAGAGATGTCTGAGCTTAAGGATGCCATAGTAACTAATAGACATATATGCTAATAAGCTTGAGGTAAAAGGACATATAATACGTGGGAGCAGGGCATCCCCACATTAGTAGGGCAAGGAATGACAAATAAGTAGAGTGACCATAATTCCCAAAGCGAAAATGGGACACTGTGGGGGCTAGCCAGAGGTGTCTCTTCTCTCCTGAGCCCTGCCTGCCGCTGCCCGAGCCCCGCCTTCCCTCTGTCCCCGCAGCGTGAGGCTGGCATCACCGCTTCCTCCCCCCCATGTTCCTCCACACCCCATTTTTTTGTTAAAAGTGGGCATATGACCCATTTTCTCTTGCCAACTGATCAAATGCCCATTTTTGCCAAAAAAGTTGGGATGGCCAGGACAGGGCTTATAAAAGGGATTGTTCTGGCCAAAACAGGATGTATCGTCACCCTACAAATACAGTAATGGGGTGAATCCCCTGCTGAGCATGCACTAGCTATTGCAACATCAGTATAACACAGTGGTCATGCCCGCGGGGGCATCTTAATGCGCCTGCGTCCTGGCCCCCAGGAGAGCACCCACCAAAATGCTGCCAAATTTCAGTGGCATTTCGGCAGGGACGCCTCTCGAGGACGCCGCTTGTCGTCAACAAGTGATGTCATCGAGAGGCGTCGCTCCCGAATTTTGGCGGGGACGTCTCTTGATGACACCGTTTGCCATCAGCAAGCGACGTCATCGAGAGGTGTTGCCGCCGAAATGCCACCAAAATTCGGCAGCATTTCAGCAGGTGTTCCATCGCAGCAGTGGTCCTTCATCTGGCGCCTGCCAGCCGAAAAGGTTGGGGACCACTAGTATAACACTTTAGACTTGCATGCCTGAGGAGATGTTAGGATGGGGCCCCTGGTGATGGTGAGGGGGAAGATGAGGAAGGGGATAGCTAACACTCTGCTACTGCCGGGCACATCTGGACTCCCAACTGACCATTGTTCTGGGCCTGATCTCAGATCACAAGAACCTACCACATTTCCGAGTGCTGATGAGGGAAACAAAATCAGTAACAGAATCAATTCAGTTTGAATCAATAGATCAGTTTGACAACACCATGAACAAACTTCAGGGGACGAAAATAAGCTTTATTGAGTCAGATTCAATGTTACTGACTGAGGGGCCATCCCTTGGGTTGCATTGTATTAAAAGTGCAATTGTGTCTGTGTTATCAGGGCAGTGTATAGACCTTCTCTAGCAGGGAGCGGGGATGCTAATTCATTTCCTCTGTTATCAGCCTTTAAAGCCACACTGTAGGAGAGGGGAGGGATAGCTCAGTGGTTTGAGCAGCAGCTTGTTAAACCCAAAGTTATAAGCTCAATCCTTGAGGAGGCCATCTAGGGCAAAAATCGGTACTAAGGCTTGCTAATGAAGGCAGGGGGCTGGACTCAGCGACCTTTCAAGGCCCCTTCCAGTTCTAGGAGACAGCTATATTGCCAATTACTATTTATTTAGATGCACCGACTGGTTCAAACTGCATTCTCCAGAAGCCCTCAGAGAAAGAAAAGCCTGGGGTTTAACCTGGCTCAGAACCTTCTCTCATTCCACAAGCAGACAGGACACTCAGAGAGTCCCAGTCCTTAGGGGAGGGTTGGAAGGCCTGGGCTGGGTGAAGCATGACTATCAGATGGGCTCTTGTTCAGAGCAAGCACTAGTGGGGGTGCAAGACAACTCTTGCCACAGCCCAGGTGAGAGCCAGGATGAACTCCAAACAGGTTATTAGCAGGCATGCAAGTTCTTTCATTGCTTGCAATAGGCTTTCTCTGTACCTTAATAATAAAGGAAACTTGCTTAGAGAACTGGGTGGGACCTTATCTCCGTAGCAGACTCTGGAGAGAAAGCAGGCAGGTCGGTTTGGGCAGATAGGCTTTGCTGGGAAATACACAGCGAAGGCTGGGACCCATTCAGGCTGTGAGCACCTGGTTAGAAGGGAGGGAGACATGCGTCTCCCCTCAGAAAGGCAGTGGCTGTGGCTGCTCTTGCTGACCTACTGAAGGGAAATGCCGATGTGGTGGCCCTGCCCTGTGACACTGGTGTGTAAAGCAGTGGGGCGCACAGGCAGGTTGGAGGGACCTGTGTCCCGGAACCAGTGTGAACTCTGGGGGTAACTATCTCCATAGAGTTAGACACAGGTTAACTCTGCTCCACTGCAAGCACCCACTTAGGGGGCCTCCTGTCTGGGGGTACCAGTTACTGGTGGGCAGAGGGAAGAGCGGGGCTTGGGGCAGCTGGTAGTTTGGGGTGAGTTTCCCTGATGGGCACAGCCAGGGCTCCCTCATGCCAGGGGTGGTGGAGCCTCTGCAAAAGTGGGAATTGGGGCCCCCTAACCATCCGTGGCCCCACCCCCACCCCTTCTGTCCCCCTCCAAGGCCCCACCCTTTACAGAGCCGGAAGCCAGAGTGGGGTCTGGGAGCCCAGGCGCCTCCAGCTGTTCAGGGTGGGGGAAGGCTTGAGAGAAGCTCCTGGCCCATATTCCCACCCCTGGCCCCCTCACTCAGGACAGGTGGAAGGTCCGCAGCTCCCCACAGCTGCCCGGGCTCCCCCAGGCTCCAGCTGCTGGTGGGGCCTCAGAGGGAAGAGGAGAGGCAAGGGTGAGGTGCATGGTAAAAAATGGACGGGCCAGCCCTGTCCATTTTCAAAAAGTGGGAGGGCCATGCCCCACTTCCTCATCCCCCCGTTCTGGCGCCCCTGCCTCCTGCTACAAGCAGGCAATAGAGATTCACCCTTCACTCCTTGGTAACCCCACAAGCATCACACCTGCCCCATCTGCAACTTCCCCAGTGCCTTCCCCAACACCCGACTCAGGGACACAGCCCTCTGTCCTGGGCTTTCACCAAGTTAACCCTTAGAGGGTCCCGTTGGGCCACTATGTCACCAATCTTTGGGCATTTTGCCCACCTATGCTCAATTTTTCTACAGACGTTACACCTCAGGCCTCCGAGATCCCTTGGAGATGGTCTACCCTCATCGACTACTCCGTCCACTTTGGTTTTACTGACATCCCACTTCTGGGGAAGCTCTGTGTGTCCCCCTCTTTGGGCCCCTGACCTTTCAGTCTCTATTCATACTGAGGACTACTATCTACAAACTCACCTGCTAACCGGCCAGCACTATGCAGATCTTTCGGCTTCCTGTTCTTGGGCCCCATTTTAAGCTCCTGAAAGCAGATCTCACAGAGCTGTTCCAACCCACCCAGGTTATGCAAATCCTCCAGCGTAGTGACCCCAGCACCCTTACCCCATTTGTGGAAACATTCTCCCATCAGAGTAGTGGCTTCCATGTAGATCACATATGGGGTCTTTTTCTATATGTCTCAGGTCTCATAAGAACATAAGAATGGCCATACTGGGTCAGAAAAAAAGATCCATCTAGCCCAGTATCCTGTCTTCCGACAGTAGCCAATGCCAGGTGCCCCAGAGGGAATGAACAGAACAGGTATTCATCAAATGATCCATCCCCTGATGCCCATTCCCGGCTTCTGGCAAACAGAGTCTAGGGACACTATCCCTGCCCATCCTGACTAATAACCATTGATGGTCCTATTCTCCATGAATTTATCTAGTTCTTTTTTGAACCCTGTTCTGGTCTTGGCCTTCACAACATCCTCTGGCAAGGAGTTAAACAGACTGTGTGTTGTGTGCAAAAATACTTTCTTTTGTTTGTTTTAAACCTGCTGCCTATTAATTTCATTTGGTGACCCCTAGTTCTTGTGTTATGAGAAGGAGTAAATAACATTTCCTTATTTACTTTCTCCACACCAGTCATGATTTTATAGATCTCTATCATATCCTCCCTTAGACGTCTCTTTGCCAAGCTGAAGAGTCCCAGTTTTATTAACCTCTCCTCATATGGAAGCCGTTCCATGCCACCAATAATTTTTGTTGCCCTCTCAATTCAAACCAATGCAGTTGAGCCTTTTTGAACTGTTCATATTGCCCAGTATCCAGTCCATGCATCTGGCTGTACATCTCTATCGCTTTGGGACTGAGTAAGGGAGTGAGACAGCAGAGCTGGCCCCCCAAGGTCAACCTGGTTCAGATATAGGATCCCTGGGGAGCTGGCATCTTGGGATCTTTCCCCACTTGCCCTTCTGTGGGTCTTCTTACCCCTCTGTTTCTCCAGCTTCTGCTTTCTCCTGGTGTTTCCTGCTGTTCTTCCTTGTGCCTTCTCAGCTTCTTATGCTTTCAGTGCTTCTCGCAGCCAGAGCTCATTCTCTCTCACAGGCTGCTAGCTCCTTTGCTCTCAGCTCCCACACCCACCGCTTCAAATCTACCAGTGGAGAACCAGCTGGAGAAGACCCCCTGCTGGGCGTGGAACTGGGCTGTGAGGAGACCCTGCTACTGCCTCTCTCACTCTCTAAACCCCGCTTGGGTCTGAAACCTGCTTCCTCTATCAATCATCCTTCTCCAGCTGTGCAATCGGCTGCGCCTTGTTGAGCTTCCAAGCGCTTAACCCTCTCTCCCTGCACAGGTTTGCAAAGTCTTTCTTAGAGAGGTGGTCACACAGGATTTCCTTGCTATTTCCTTTGACTATCTTGGTTTTACTGGTGCAAGCCACTTACTGCAAAGCACTAGAGGTGCATTCGGTACCCCAACACAGGGTCGGGGCTACAGACCCAGGTTTGGAACAGTCTCTAGGAGGAACCCATTCTGCTTGCCAGTCTTAATCTTCCTCCTGCATAAACCATGCGGCTTCAATCACTGCCTCCTTAGATGGAACTTCTGGGCCTGCAGCCCCTGCCTGCTTCACACCACGAGCTCCGTTCAGCAAGTCCTGCTGAGACAGCCCCTGATAGAGGCTTGCCCACACTTCAGGGATGAGTGCTCTTCTCCCAGTGTTTGCAGTTACACCCCACAGTGATCGGATTTATTCATTAACCAGAACACAGCTTAGAAAGTCTTTTGGGTAATCTAGAGAACTGAAGGCTAAACCACTGTCCATTCCGGTTAGCCCAGAGCCCAGCCAAGTTGTAGTGAAACCCTTCTGTTTAAGGTTTGCCTCTCTTTCCATCTGACTTCCTTTGTCAGACTCCAGGTGAGAGCCCTCACCCTTTCCAGCAGCCATCTCTTATCCCCCCACCTCATCCCTTCTCTGTCCTTTCTTCTCCAGCTGGGGACTGTTGCTCAGCCTCCTTGCTGAGAAGTGGGGGAACCCTATCCCTCTGGGTCCTTGGTTGCTAGATGTCGATTGGATTTGCCATTGTCTTCTCAAATGCTCCATTGATATGGGGACTAAGGCCCAGACAGTGAGGTGACGCCCACAGCTAAGTCTGTTGTTAGCCTGTCCTGAGAGCAAACTGTCCCTTTCCACCCACTGGGTAACAATGCAGCATATAGGGGAAACTGATGCACAAACAGGACACACAAAATATTCTCATTTTGTCACACATAGGTGTAAACCTGAACTAGCTACAATGGAACCCAGGCCTCCTGACTCCCATCCCCCCTGCTCAGATCCCTAATCCCCACCAGAATGGTAGAGCTGGGTTGACCAATTTAAAGCTGGTGAGATTGAAGAAGTGAATGATTGTAACAGGAACCACAGTGGCCTCCTAAGTGAAACGAGGCATTAGGCAGTTCAGAAGCGTTTGGGAATACAAGGAACCACTGGCCCGAGATTCCCATTATGATGCTTTCTCAGGGCATCCAAAACACTAAGCCACCTTGTTACACCTCCACATCGGACTCTAGTCTGTTCACCAGCCAACAAACTCCTCAGGACCCTGACCACCCTCACCTGGCCTTGCAGGTGATATTTGGTGCCCTTGAGCTCCCAACAACCCTTGAAGAGCATATTCCTGCAGTGCCCAGCCCCTGCCACTGCACACGCCCAGAAATTACCCAGTCCACAGACTCCAAAGAGGCCCTGTGCACCAGCTTGTTAGATCAGCTGAGGAGACACACTTTGCTTTGATATTACAGCACTGAGATCAATTGAACAGAACACCAAGCATAAGTTAATTAGTAAAGAACTGAGATCTAAATGAGAATAAGCAGCAATAATAGGAACAGAATCAAAACAAGAGTATAAAACGTTTTCTAGTGCCAAAACTTAGCCAAAGGGTTGTAACTTGTTATAGCAGTTTTCTCACCCTCAAAGACCTTAAGAATGGTCATACCGGGTCAGGCCAAAGGTCCATCTAGCCCAGGATCTGTCTACCGACAGTGGCCAATGCCAGGTGCCCCAGGGGGAGTGAACTTAACAGGCAATGATCAAGTGATCTCTCTCCTGCCATCCACCTCCATCCTCTGACAAACAGAGGCTAGGGACACCATTCCTTACCCATCCTGGCTAATAGCCATTTATGGACTTAACCACCATGAATTTATCCAGTTCCCTTTTAAACCTGTTATAGTCCCAGCCTTCACAAATACCTCCTCAGGTAAGGAGTTTTCACAAGGAAAAGAGTTCCACAGTTTGACCATGCTTTGTATGAAGAAATACTTCCCTTTGTTTGTTTTAAACCTGTTGCTTATTAACTACATTTAGTGATCCCTAGTTCTTGTGGTATAAAAAGGAGTAAATAACTTTTCCTTATCCACTTTCTCCACATCACTCATGATTTTATATACCTCTATCATATCCCCCCTTAGTCTTCTCTTTTCCAAGCTGAAGGTCTTAGCCTCTTTAATCTCTCCTCATATGGGACCCTCTCCAAATCCCTAATCATTTTAGTTGCCCTTTTCTGAACCTTTTCTAGAGCCAGTATATCTTTTTTGTGGTGAGGAGACCACATCTGTACACCTTTTCTGCAGAACTTGCTGATTTTCAATTAAATCAGGATCCAGAATTTTCACGTCGTTCTCCTCCACCAGAAATGCTCCTCAGTGAAAAAATGTTCTTTTTTTCCTCTTGATATTTCCAAAAGTTGTGATCTTTGTTTCCAGAGTGAGACTGAATCCCTGAGGTTCAAACTCCAATGTTGTCTCATGTTGATTTCACATCCTTCTCTTAATTTCCTTTCCTCCTTGCCCTAATATGCAAATATACTTCCCATTGTCTCTGGCTGACCCTGTTTCATTTACATTAGAGACAGGAAGAAAACTACCTGTTCCACCTATCTGGAAAAAAACTGTTTCTCCCTTTGTCTGATTACAGACTTTCAAGAATAAACTCAGTGAGTATGACACTCCTTGTATAGTGTTAATACAAACATTTCACGATGGCCAGTGTGTTAACAGGTCTCATTGGAAACCTTACATGGCACTCTTTAAAGGTAAATATCATGACAGCAATGTGTTAGATGTCATGAGTTTGTCAGGCCTGATGGGAGTTGCTGTATATAACAGTAAACCCAGGTGAGTGGCATTAAGGTGCTCTTCAGGTCACACCCATATTGCATCTCAATAATGCCTGATGGCTTCATTCATACTAGAAAGCCAGAATTTCATCATCTTGGCAGCTCCATCAATCACACCTGCCAGGAATGTTGCTGGGAATAACAGCTTCCCACGATTCTGGCAGGTGTGATCGATGGAGCCTCCCAGCTGACGAAATTCTGGCTTTCTAGTATGAATGAGGCCACTGGATATTATTGAAATGCAATATGCATTTGCTAGTCTTCAAGCACTCCCATGATGGGATGGGCACAAATGTTAGTCACTAGAGAGATTGGTTGGATAGAGAAAAGAGAGAGAGATACGAGTGTGCATGGGGCTGGATATATATCTCCATATATATTTATGAGTGTGGATGGGGCTGCATAAATATCTCCATATATATTTATGAGTGTGCATGGGGATATATACACATGGGGAGCCCCATGTGAAAACAGCTGCTATGCAGTATTCATGAAGCATCCTCCACAGCATCACAGGTGAACCATGGGCTGCCCTGAGTGCCACAGACCTGGTTGGTCTTGTCACAGTGAAGCGCAGTATGCCTGAGCCTAGAGGTGATGTGGGAGCCCAAAGCCAGGCAGCCTTTCATCCAACTGGTGATTCACAGAGTCCAAGGCCAGTAGGGACCATTGGGACCATTTAGTCTGACCTCTTGTCTAACCTAGGCCAGAGAATTGTCCCACAATAGTTCCTAGAGCAGATCTGTTAGAAAAATATCCCATCTTGATTTTAAAATTGCCATGAATGGAGAATCCGCCACATCTCTCCACTGGTAAATTTCACTCATTGTTAAAAATATATGCTTTATTTCCAATCTCAATTTGTCTAGCTTCAACTTCCAAACATTGGATTGTGTTAGACCTTTTTTTGCTAGATTGAAGAGCCCACTATTAAATATTTGTCAAGTTCTGGAACAACCTTTCCCGGAGAACAGAGGGGGTGAAAAACTTAACTTGCATCAAGACTGAGCTTGATAAGTTTATGGAGGGGATGGTATGATGGTATTGCCTACAATGGTCTGTAGCCTATTGGCGATTGCTAGCAGCAAATATTTCCAATGGCCAGTGATGGTACACCGGAAGGAGAGGGCTCTCAGTTTCTACAGAGAATTCTTTCCCCGATGTCTGGCTGGTGGGTCTTGCCCACGTGATCAGGGTCTAACTGATCCCCAAATTTGGGGTTGGGAAGGAATTTTCCCCTGGGTCAGACTGACAGAGACCCTGGGGTTCCACCTTCCTCTGCAGCATGGGGCACTGGTCACTTGCAGGTTTAAACTAGTGTAAATGGTGAATTCTCTGTAACTTGAAGTCTTTAAACCATGTTTGAGGACATTGGTAACTCAGCCAGAGGTTAGGCATCTATTACAGGAGGGAGTGGATGAGGTTCTGTGGCCTGCAATGTGCAGGAAGTTAGACTTTAATGTCAGAAGGGACCATCATGATCATCTAGTCTATGAGTCTATGTAGATATTTATAGACTGTGACCAAAAGTCACCCCTTAACCTTCTCTTTGTTAAGTTAAATAGACTGAGCTTTTCGAGTCTATCACTATATGGCAATTTTTCTAATTCTAGAATAATTCTTGTGGCTCTTCTCTGAACCTTCTCCAATTTATTAACATCCTCCTTGAATTGTGGCCACCAGAACTGGATGCAGCAATCACACCAAGGCCAAATATCAACATCAAATAACTTCTCTACTCCTACCTGAGGTACCCCAGTTTATGCATCCCAAGACGGACAATCAGTGTTGGCTTTTCTTCCCAGAAAGTTGTAGTAGTTCTGGTGAAACATTGTCAAAGCTGCAGGTTTTTCCTTTTTTCCTTGATCTCCTTGTCTTTTCTTCTTCTTCCCTGGAGACTAGCTGGATGCTTTCAACTTGGCCAAGATGTAGAGATGGACTGTATTAATGCCACTCTTTTTGGACGGACATCTCCAAAATTTTGCTTTTGTCTGCTTTAGTGATGTTGGTCAACTGCATGGGAATATGGTTTGATGAGACCTGCAGTTGCTTTGTATCTGGTGGATGTGATGCTGCCCCACAAATTCATCACAAGTGGCTGCCAAAAACCTAAATAGCAAGTCTGGATGAAGAAAGGGGTGATCTGTTTGAAAAGTACAAAAAAATCCAATGATCCAGAAATAGCCAATCAGTTTAGACAGACTGAATGCAGCCAGAAGAGCATGCTGAGAAAAAGTAATGCCAGAGATGGATACATCAAAATCTAGCAAGAAAGCATGGAAGTTTGGTATATGGGGATGGATGGTTAGAGAGCGAGACTGATGTGTCTAGGGATGGGTGGATAGACAGAGAACCGCTTTTGTATCGATTTTGCTGTTCTATCAATTCAACCCTTAGTGTTTATGCAGGAAAACCAGCATGCTTCAGACCAGTATAATGTATTCCTCTCTCTCGACAGCAATAAGTGATACCAGTATAAGTGCCTTTCTACTGGTACTCACAGTTCAGAAAGGATCATGCAAAACTCTTGTTCCTATCAGATATCCTATTTGGGCTTGTGGGTGAGTTTCTGTGAGCCAGTCTTATGTGTTGCATGTTTTGTGTTGGGTGTGTTTTGTGTATTTGAATCTCTTGCATTTGTGAGTCTTTTGTGCCTCATGTTTGTGTGTGTGTTATGGGTATGTGCCACTTGCTTGGATGCATCTTACATGTCTCCTCTTCCACTTTGTTTGTATCTTTGGCCAGTGTGTTTGTGCCTCTTGCTCCTGTGAGTCAGAGCCCTGTGCGACTTAGGAACGGTCTCGGGTAGGTGTTTCTTCCCCTTGCTGGTGTGAATGAGGTCTTTGTCCCTCATGTGCACGCTTGTGTGAGCGGGATCATTCCTCTGAGCATCTCATTCCACACACCACCTTCCTTCCCCTGCCTAGACTCCAACCCAGCCTTCCCTTCGGGCCCAAGAGGAAATGATTTACACTACTCATTTCTCAGTCAATCTCTCTGGGTGTCTCACTCGAATTGGGTCATTCACAATCTCTCTCCTTCTTTCATTATTAAATCTCCAAGGGCACATTCCTGCCTCTCGCAAACAGGGGCAGATGCCCCTATAGCATTCCCCCAGGAGTCCTTTTTCCTTAGAATCCAGGATGTGCCGCACCACAGGGCTACGGCTCCAGTGGTCAACACACTTGGTTTGGAAACCAGGGTTGTGAGTTGTGGAGGGAGGTTGATCTAGTGGAAACTGGCTCAGCTCCTCTCTCCCTGTGCTCAGACTGCCACCTTCAAATCACCACAGGGATTTAGACACCTACTATTCCTCTAATTTTCATTGCATCCAAATCCTTTGGGAGCCTTGAAAAAACTCAGCCTACTGCGTGTTTGGATGCACATCTCTTGCTCGCCTTCTTTTTCTGCCATGCTTTCAAGAATATGATGGCCTGAGAGAGGAGAATATCTCAGCTGCCTGTGGGAGGCGGGGCAGGAGGAGCTGAGGGTAAGGACTGATGGGCACCAGCAGAGCTGTGATGGGGGGGAAGTGAGTTTCTAGGCTAGCACTGGATTGGAAAGGAGCCAATGGGTCAGCACTCAGATGCCTCTACACAGCAATCAAAGGTGTGTTTGCGTCGTGGGTGGGCGTTCCTACGGTAGCTTTAATCTAGCTAGCACTGGTAACAGTAGCCATGGGGACATGGCAGCATGGGCTAGCAACCTGCATACATACTCAGAGTCCATGGTGAGCTGGTACTGGGGCTGCTAGCCTGCAGTGAAGTCAGTGCACCTGCTATCAGTACCCTCACTAGCTAGATTAAAGCTGGCACAGCCCTGCCCACCCATGCTATAAGTGCACCTTTGCTCGCTGAGTAGACACACCCTGAGATGTTGCTGTGGAGCGAGTGTAGCTGCTGCTTGCTCCCCACAGTTGCACTGCCTGCTGAGCCACTGCTTTGAATTTCCTGATGTTGAGAAATCCTGTTCACCCAGTTCTTTCCTAGATTTCGCCTCTCACTCCACCACCTCCATATCTGGCTGGCCTCTATGTAACATGCTCCAAGATGGGAACGAGGATCAGCTCTTCAGAGGCCAGGATCCAGCATTCTGATGACAGCGAAGACACAAAGACTTGGGTAAGTTGCAGGAGATCCCACCAGCCAGGACAGAGGCAAGAACAGTGTCACTTGGGACTGGGGGACCAGGATAGCTAGGCTTTCTCCTCACCTCTGGCATGAGAATAGAAGATTAGCAGCCAGAATGCCTGGGTTCTATTCCCCACTCTGGGAAGAGAGTGGGGAATAGTAGATTAGAGGAAATGGTGGCCCTGGTCTTAGCTGGGATCCCAGCAATGACTGGCATGGTAGGGTCCTGATATCAACTGTAGCATGTAAGGGCTACTGTCATGAAGATAATGAGAAACTTCCTGTTTTGAGCTTCCTGGGGAAGGAGAGGATGATGGTGATGGGGTGGCAGAAGGGAACAACAGGAAGGATAGGGGCTTTCAGGGCAAAATGTGGTGGGAGGGGTTTGGTGGGAGGTTCCATGGAGAAGGCAGATCCCCACCCTGCGCTATCTCCCCCTTCTCCCCACTGCAGGTTGATCCAGACACAGCCCTGGCTCCGAAAATATCTTTCCCTGTGCTCCTGCTGCCCCTTGGCCTGCTTGGGGCTTGGCTGGCTCTGGCCAGCGGGCAGCTGTGAAATGAGAATGATGACAAATTCCTACTGAAGCACTGGAATTACCCCAGGAGCGAGGACTCCAATGACACCTACTGCGACACTATGATGCAGAACTGGGAGATGTATGGCCAGGAGGCCAACACCTTCATCCACGCGCCCATAGGAGCCATCAACAGCATCTGCAACCTGGGCAGGACGCCCAGCAAGCCAAATGAACACCACAGCATCGCTCCCTTCGACATCATCGTCTGCGCCTTTAACTCGACAGGCCACACCTATGCCGGGACATGCTATGTCTTCAGAATTGTCCTCAACTGCTGGAAAGGGCTCCCCATATACCATGTGAGGCACATATAGATCCCAGCGCTGGGCATGGAGTCAGACAGGGGACCTGGCTGCTTCCTCTAACCCCTGTTCTGTCCCTTCCACACCAGCCACAGCAACCAGCTCTGAACACTGGTAAGATCGTTTAGGTGCTACCATCCCTCACCGGCCTCTGCCCATGATAGAGGAGAGCCCCCCTTTACCACCCTGTACATCCTGCTGCCACATAGCAGCCATCTAAACACCTGCCTCTTCATTAATTTAATTAATCCATCAATTTCACCCTTCTAGTATTCAGCCTGATACTGGATCGTCCTCATATTCACAGCAAGTCAGTGTTATTTGTCATTGTTCGTTATTTTTGCACATTCTCCCCACTCCCTGCTTCCTGCAGTTCCGTGTGCTCTCCAAACTCAGTAAAACCTGAAACATGCAAAGAAGTCTCTGGCTTGTTGGGGATAGCAGGAGATGAGTCACTGAACACTTAAGGAGTGTGCTGAGAATGTGTTGTGCTTTTACAGTCAGTTTCTCCATGCTTTCAGTTTCAGTCTCTGTTTAGTGTTAGGGAAAGAACACAGGAGTCCTGACAGCTACCTCTAGCCCTGGTCTAATCCATTAGACATCACCTTCCCATGAGAGCTGAGAATAGAACCTAGGAATCCTAAATTTTTATCTGTCATGTTTTAACCTACTGGACCCCATGCCCCTCCCAGGAACATGGTTAGAACCCACGAATCCTGATTCCCAACTGCCCTTGTGCTAACCTACTAGACCCCACTCCCTTCCCCTAAAACAGACCTGACACAACAGATATAAACCTCCATGCTTCAGGGCAGGAACCATTCACTAACTGAGTACGGTCAGGAAAAAACTTTGCCTCTGAGCAAGTTTTACCCTAATTCCTCTTGTGGGGGAGAGAAATCCTTTCCCTGCAGGACATAGGGCTGGCTAGAGTCAAAGACTGAGCTTGAGGGACCCCCCACTTTGTGCCACCCCCAAAATCATTGCTGAGGGGCAGCTTAGTGAGTGCTCCAGGTGTCACAGTAGCTGAGCTGTTTAAAGTGGATACTGGAGGCTTACTTTTCTTTGAGACCTTGGGTTCCAAACCCATTGCTATCAATTCCGAAACCTATTAGCCACTTCCAGAACAGTGTGTGAAGGGAACAATGGGTGAACATAAAGATTGAGAGGAAGGTGCTGCCCATAAAGTAAGACTCTTTAATGCACTCCAAACCTGAGCCCTGTTTCTAACTCCACCCTGTTCTGCCACCCCATAGACAGCCCCAAACTAGAATCCCTCCCAGGACTTTCTAACCCACTCTGATACGGACCTCTTTGCCCACAACCCTCTGCTGCTTTGTCTTTAGACAATATTCTCAATGTGCAATATAGTTCTTCTGCAAAAGATTGCACTCACCAGGGATTTAAACTCAGGCCCTTACACACTGGCAGTAAAATTCATACCACTGGACCGACAAGCCTGGCAGCACTAGCCCTGTAGTCTCATGCCATCCTGATGGATCACTTTGCAACCACACATCCTTGGCTCACTGCCATCCCCTGCCTCCTTGAAGGTTGTGTGAGGTGTGTCTCTGGCCTCTTCATTAACCAGCACATTACCTATGCCGGTTGTTCTTGAGGCTGTGAGATCATAGCCCCATTCAGGAAAAGGCTTTGCCATTCACACTGTTGATAAGTACATCCTGAGTGTCATTAACTACAATAAACAATGCTGAAGTCATCTAGTTCCTCTTTGCATCACCACTGCATTACAGGAGTCAGGGATTAATTTCCTCATAGCTCAGTGGTTCCCAAATTGCTTATGGGAGGAGTCTTTGCACTTTTCTTTGAAGGAGCTGGTGTAGTATATTCTGGGCTAGATGGACCCATGGGCAATTCCGCTGTGGTCACTCCCATTCTCTCAAACTCTTCTCTGTTCTCCACCCATAGCTATAACCAGCTGCCAGAATAGAGGCAGAGAGGTAGTAATATGGACTCTGATTTCACTGCATGTGGTAGGGGAGCTATTTCCAGCAACGTGAGAAGAGAAAGATGAATTGAGATAGACAATCTGACTGACATGTATGGGGATGGATAGATAGATTTAAAAAATTGGTGTCAGACCAACTTGGGTCTTTTCTCATAACTGTCCTCTTGACAGTAAGAAATTGGCTTGTCCAGGAGTTGAACCCAGGACCTCTCACAACCAAAATGATGTTAAGAGCCTATAAATCAACAAGCCACATAGGAGCAAGGCTACAAAGCAACTGCTAAGTGTCACCTCACAGCATCTCCTTGCATTGCAGCTAGATTGTTTGCACCTCCTACTGGTGAGAATTCAGCATCAACTCCTCTAAGCAAACCGCAGCTCCATCACCAAAACGCAACTGGGAACGGAGCTCAAATATTCAATGGGTCGATTCCAACTTTTGTCTTTTGGGGGTGATTTTAACTCAGAGAATCAGGAGCTGAAGAAAGTCCCTGGTCCAGCTCCTGGTAGGAATATTAATAAAGTAAAATAATTAGTTAATGAATGATGCCTTCCTCTAAGGCTTCTGTTCTACACATGCCCAGAGACAGGCCCTGCAGTGGCCTTTGGTGTCTATTAGTGTTAAGGGTTGGTGGGATTAAAAGGCAATTCAGGCCAGAATCCTTATTCAGGGCTTGAGCAAGGGCGGGGATAAAATCGCCAAGTGGTGAACTGGACTTTTAGTTAATTAATTTAAATAACAGCCCCCCACTGAAATGTGAACTCACAACACCTGGTTTAGAAAAATAACTTTGCTAACCCCTGAGCCTTCGAATGGCCCACATCACCCCCACTGCTGGGCCCCCTCCCTGGCCTGTTCTCCCACCACCACTTCTGGGTCCTGCTCCCCCATTCCTCCAGCTTGTGTGCTCCACACCCACACCCATCTTCTGCTGCTGGTCAGGCCAAGGGGACTAGAAGCCGGGTGTGACACTGCACCCCATATTCATCATAGTGATATTATTATGATATGATTATGGCATAATTATGATACATTTTGAACAAGATGGGTCATGTGAGGTATCATTGGAACTTATGTTTGCTGAATATAATTATCCTATTTGATGCATGTATCATTTTTGTATCTGAAGTTGTGAATATTGACTAAGGATCTGTATTTTAAATGGGCTTACTCTGGAAAACACCCACAGTGAGGCTTTCAGGTACAACGATGAAGAAGCCAGATGGGACTGATGCCCATCAGCAAAGCAAAGGGCCTGTGAAAGAGCTTAGTCCTCCTGTAAACAGTTGATCCAGCCTGTGGGTAATGGCTGCTATGACCCAGAAAGGACATGTGACCAGGCCACATGACTCTGGACTCCATCTTGGGATGTCAGTGTTTTTCCACAAACTGGTCTGGGAACCAAGCTTTGAAATGAATGGTTCCCACCATATGCTAAAACTATATAAGGCAGGGAGTGACATAATCGGTAGGTCTTCACTTCGCACACAAGAAGACTCCTGGAAACACCAAAGGAACAAAGATTGAACTGGGGGAAGTGCTGGAGCCAGGCTAAAGGGATTTCTAGCCTGTGTATGAAACACCTGGGGATTCTAAGCTACAAAGCAAGTGTAGCTCGTGCCTTAAGAAACTACAAGTCTGCCTGTACCATCAGTTAGGGTGACAGTCTGCTATTCATATCCCGTCTATTTAGTATATTAAGATTACTTCATGGTTTTTTTGTTTATTTGCTAGGTAATCTACTTTGATCTGTTTGCCATCACTTGTAATCACTTAAAATCTATCTTTTGTAGTTAATAAACTTGATTTTGTTTTAATCTAAACCAGTGAGCTTTGACTGGAGAGCTTGGGGAAAATCTCTGCTTAGTTACCAGAAATGTGCATTGTTCTCTTCACATGAGGGAGAGGCAGACCAGGTAAATATACTGGCCATATACTGGCTAGATTTGAGCAGGGCAGGACAGTACTGCTCTGGGGTCCCAGGCTGAGAAGCTGGTTCATAGAGATCCTGTATGTAAATGCAGCTGGGTGTGTCCCTACAGTGAATGCTGGTGAAAGTGCAGGCTGGAGGGCTTTGCAGCTTGTCACAGCAGTACAGTGTGAGAGGGAGCCCAGGCTTGTGGATGGGGGGCTCAGTACTACCCCAGTTCCAGGTGGCTCTGTGGTGAGGGGGGACCCATCACACTGGGTTCTGCTCCTCACTGATCACGTACACTCCATGGGCACCAAAGCCTGGTGTGGCAGCTTTCCTGCCTGCCAGGGCTGAGTGGGGGTGAAGAAGTGGGAGTCTTCTGAAATATTTTTGTGACTCCCATGTGTCTCTCAGTTTCCCCTCTATTCTGCGTGGTTATCCAGTGGCTGGAAAAGGACAGTTTGCTATCTGGGAAGGTGAGAAATATAGGTATGAACATTGCCTGGCTACTATTCCAAAAGACTGGCCCAGGCCAACCCCGTTTCAATGGAGAATCTGAGAAGACAACGGCAAACCCAGGTCCCAAGATTTTGACACCTAGCACCCAGAGGGAGATGGATTTCACCTCTCCACAGAGAAGCTGAACAATCTCCCTGCTGGAGATCAAAGGATGGGAAGGGGTGAGGTGGGGGATGAGAGCTGGGGACAGGGAGGAATCAGGGCTCTCACTGGGATTCTGACCAAAGAGGTCACATGGAGACAGACAGAGCTTGGCCCGAGGGGTTCCCTGAAGCTTGGCCAGGCACTGGGCTCCCCAGAATGGTCTGTGCTGTAACCTTCATCTCTCCGTGCTGACCTAAGGGCTTCCTAGGCTGTGCCCAGGTGACTCATGAACCCAACTCTTGTGACAGTGCCGTGTGAGCGTGCAAATGCTGGGTGGGGCATATTCATCCCTGCAGCATGGCCATGTCTCTCCCAGGAGTCTGCCTCAGTTGCATTCTCCGGACAGAGTTTACGGCGTGAAGCAGGAGGGCTGGAGACCCCTAGGTTCAGCCTTAGGAGGCAGTGAGGCTGTGTGAAGAGTCAGACCCTGGCAGGGAGTCTGGCACACTGCAGGGTTTCCTCCTAAAGACTGTTCCAAAGCAGGGAGTGTAGTCCTTATCCTGTGGATCCAGGAAAAGAGAGAAGGAACGCTTTTCCAGGGCTTGGGGGCTTCCCCAGCGGGGCAAAGAGACTGACCATCTGGATGCCTTCTCACAGCTGGGCACGGTGTTGTGTGGCTTCTCCCCCACTCCAGCCACTGGAGGTCCCATGCTGGCTGTGACCTGCTCCTCTGGCCAGGTCACTCTTGGCTCTCACTGCTTTCGAGGTAATCCAGAGTCCAGCCCAAACCACAGGGAAACCCCATGTCTGGTGGCCTCGATACCAGGTCCTTGGCCCCCACTGCGGGCTTGGTGTTGTGTCCCCTGGTAGCCAGCCTGGCCTTCTCTCTTGGGTCTGGGGAGTACTAGGGGAACCCAGGCCCCTTCTCTGGGCTCCAGCCCAGGGACCCTGTTTTGGGAGGGTTTCTTAAATCCCCCATCACTTCCTTGGGATGCCCTGACCTGTCCCAGCTCGTCAGCATTTCTCCTGAAAAGCGACAAAGAGTCCTGTGGCACCTTATAAACTAACAGATGTTTTGCAGCAAAAGCTCATAGTCCAAAACATCTGTTAGTCTATAAGGTGCCACAGGACTCTCTATCACTTTTCACAGATCCAGACTAACACAGCTACTGCTCTGATTCTTGACAGCATTTCCCCTGCATCTGTGAATGCTGTTGTTCCCACCAGGGCTTTGTCATAGAGTTTAAGGCAAGAAGGGGCCACTGGATCATCTACTCTGATCTCCTGCCTAGTCACTAACACCACTGCTCACTCACTCACACACCCAGCACAACAACTGAAATGAGGCCAAAGTGTCATGGCCCACAGGAGAGTAGATTTTATGTGCCACGGGCAGAGAATAAGAGGGACCCAGTTGCACCCACAATGGCAGGGAAATGATTAAATGAGATCTACGCAGGTAATCCTGGCAACCCACCCACAAGCTGCAGAAGAGGGTAACCCCTTCCTCCCTCCCTCAAGGTCACTGCCAATCTCGTCTGGGAGAAAAATTCCTTCCTGACCCTGCACGCAGCTATCAGTTAGACCAGAGTATGGGAGCAATAACCAGCCAGCCCAGCAACTGGGAGAGAGAAAGTCTTGGTGCCACCTCAGAAGCCTGGTCCACCCCGTCCAAAGTCCCATCACCAGCTGTGGCCTCCCTATTGCTTCAGAAGAAGATGATCAAAGAAAACAAAACAAAACATCTCCACCCCCCAAAAAAACTTCAAACCAGAATATGTGAGAGGAGGGGAGGAAAATCCTTTCCGGACCTAGCAGGTGACAGGCTGAAACCATGATGCATGAGACTTAGGAATTTAAGAGATAATCCGTAAGTGAGCCACAGGGATGCTGATCTCTGCTCTCATCTCAAGCAACCCTGTCCTACAATGCCATTCATCAATGCCATTCATAAATTTGTCCAGCTCATCCTTAAAATTCATTACATCATTTTCCCCCCTATTTCCTATTGGGGGGCTGCTCCAGGACCTTGCCCCACTGGTGTTTAGAAATGTTCTTCTAATGTCTAGCCAGTTATTCTCTCTGTCACACATGTGAATCTACAAATGACCCAGGCTAATGCACTGCTTGTACTCAGTATTCTGGAGAGAAACTTCTAGCTGAGACCTCAGTGCTCAGACAACTGTAGCACTGAACCTAAGAACGGCCAGACTGTGTCAGACCAAAAGACTATCTAGCCCAGTATCCTGTCTTCTGACAGTGGCCAATGTCAGGTGCCCCAGAAGGAATGAACAGAATAGGCAATAATCAAGTGATCCAGACCCTGTCATTTCATTCCCAATTTTGGAGTGTCAGAGGTTTAGGGACACCTGGAACATAGGATTGCATCCCTGATCATCTTGGCTAATAGTCATTGATGGACCCATCCTCCATAATCTTATCCAACTTTATAAAACGTAGTTTTACTTTTTGCCTTCACAAAATGCCCTGGGAATGACTTCCATAGGTTGACTGCATTGTGTGAAGAAATACGTCCTTATGTTTGTTTTAAACCTGCTGCCTATTAATTTCATTGGGTGATCCCTGGCTCTTGTGTTATGTGAAGTGGTCAATAACACTTCTTTATTAACCTCCTGCACACCAGTCATGATTACCTCTATCATACCTCGCCTCAGTCAGATCTTTTCCAAGGGGAACACACCCCATCTCTTAAATTGCTGCTAAAGGGAAACTGTTCCATACCCCTAAACATTTTTATTGCCCATCTCTGCACTTTTTCCAGGTCTAGTATATCTTTTTTATGATGGGGGGACCAGAACTATATGTAATATTCAAGGTGTAGGTGTACCATGGATTTATGTTGTGGCATTATGATATTTGCTCTCTTTTTATCTATCCCTTTCCTAATGGTCCCTAACATTCTATTAGCCGTTTTGTCTGCCACTGCACAATGAACAGATGTTTTCAGTGAAATACCCATCATGATTCCACAATAACTTGCTCCACTAGAGAAACAACCCAACAGTCCTGTCTCCCAGTTCTCCTTACTCAAAAACACTTCACCCGTTCCCCTCTGAGAGACAAGACTAGAAGCCAGGAATCCTACCTCTACCCCCCTGCTTAGGTCCGAAATCCCCATCAGAAGCAAGAAGCAGAGTCCACAAATTTAAAATTGATGAAACTGAAGAAGTGAAAGGCCGTCTTAGGGATCAACGTGACCTCCTGATTGAAACTAGGACATTAGCTAGTTCAGAAGCTTTAAAGATCCCCAATTTGCATAGTAATAACACCTGGTGGCCCCTTCCTCAGCTTCATGTCCCATTAATTATACCAGCCGGGAATGCTCATGGCAATAACAACCTCCCGTGTTCCTGTAGCATCTGCCAGCCTTCAGAGACTCTGACAACTGGATGGGCACAAAAGACAGTGACAGAGAAAGAGAGATAGATGGTGTGTTTGGGGACAGATAGATTGCTAAAGAGAGTGAGTGCAAATGAGAGTGTATGGGGCTGAATGGATAGAGAGAAAGCAGTTTTGGTATCAATTTCCAGTACATCCCCTAGTGTGGATGCAGGGATACCAGTAGAACCGTAGTTGATAGAAGTATAGTTTATTCCTCTGTGTTGATGGAAACAAGCTATACCAATATAAGCACCTTTCTACCGCTATTCCCTGCCCAAAAAGGAAAACCCCAGACTCTTGCTGTTGTGAGTCATATCTTCCCTTGTCTCATACTAGGGCTCACATGTATGTTGCCTGTATTTGAATCTCTGGCTTATGTGAGTCTTTTGTGTCTCATGTTATGTTTCTTGTGTGTGTGTGTTTGTGATTTGTGGGGAGGGGCCTTTTGCAGGCCTCGTCTTCCTCCTTGTGCGTGTTTGTATGTTTTTATCAGTGCATTTCTGTTTTGTCTGGTTGTGTCTCCATCTTGGTTGCATCAGTCAGAGCCTTGTCTGATTCCGGTGTTGTTTCTTGTTTGTGTTTGTGCCGTGCATGTGCATCTGTGTGCATTTCAAATCTGGCTTCAGTCCCAACAGGAAATAATTTATACCACTCATCTCTCTCTCTCAGTTTGTCTTTTGCTATCTCTCTCTCCTTCTTTCATTATGTGTATGGGGATGGCTGGATAGTGAGAGAGCAGCTTTTGTAGAAATGTGCAGTACAACTACCAGAGTGGATTCATATATCCCAGTATAACCATGGTTTAAAGAAGTGTATTTTTTTCCTTTCTATTGATGGCAACAAGCTAACTAGAATGTGTCTGGTTTAAGCTTATAGCTATTTGCTCTTGTTCAGTCTTTTTCTACTAGATTAAAGAGCCCTTTAGTTGCTGGTATTTTCTCCCCATGAAGGTACTTATGTAATTTTTCAAGTCCTTACCTGATCTTCTCGTTGATAAGATAAACCAATCAAAGTCTTTTAAGTCAGGCTTTTTCCCCATCATTTGTCCATGTCCTTGAATTATTTTTGTGGGTCGTTTCGGTACCGTCTCCAATTTTTCAACATCCTTTTCAAAGTATGGACACCAGAACTGAACACAGAATTCTAGTATCAGTTTCGCCCGCGCTGCATCACCACTGAAGGTTTCTTCTAAAGCAGCAGCTCTCAGTCTTTTCCATGTTGGGGCCTTATCTCACAACAGAGAAGATATTTTGTCATCCCAAATCCAAAAATTTCAAGACCACTTCCTCTCATCTACCTGTAAAGAAATGGAAGAG
>NC_133782.1:40815175-40819917 GCF_003597395.2 Chelonoidis abingdonii
CAATGCTGTGTTGCCAGATTCTAGTTTTGGGGCAGCTCCTAAAGACACATGCAGAAATATAATTACAGATACCAGAATCAGGTGATTTTTTTTAGGATTTAGCCATTAAGACATTATTGGGGTTAAGAAGTAATGAAATTTAATAGAAGGACAGCTCATCTTATCAAGGCAGAGACACCCCCAGAAACTTTCAGATGGTACCGCATGCCCCTTCTCCTTTCCACTCAGGAATAGGATTCTGGCCTGGGTACAGTAATCCACTCCCTCCCTTTGGGAAGAGTGATGCCAAGTTAGTCACACAGAGACAAAGACAAAATACAGCTGACATCAGCCAGCAATTTATTGTGAAAAGAAATGGCGCCAACATTTTCTAAATATGAGCTGCCATAACCCTCACACAGCGCCACCTTGTGGGAGAACATTATAATACATTTTAAACTCTTTGTCAGGTCCCCCTTTTCTGACTGGCCTGCCAGGGTCTGCGTGGTAGAGGTGTTGTTATCAGAAGTTCTTTGCACTACGTTGCTCTGTCAGTTCTGCAATGTTCACATGAAGATACGTTATTTCCTTGCTGATTACAGGCCACCCAATGGTACCTTCCCGGCATTTGGTTAGTCCTTGATGTCCTTCATATATAAACTCTAGAATTTCTCCTCTCACAGCACTTGGGTTGACAATGCAATCACCTTTAAACATTAGTCCATTGGACTCACTAAATAGTCCATGTACAGCAGAGTAGTCTCTTGCCATGTCCATTGTGTTTTTCACGTACTTGGGCCATTCTGCCCAAACGTAACCAAGAACTTCATCAAGTTGCTTCTGCCAAGGCTGTTTTTTGTAGCAGGTATAGTAACCTTCCTGATATTGATCGGTAAAGTACCACAGCATCCACATAAGCCTTTCCACTTTCCTCTAGCCCACAGGGCTCCAGGACGGTAGGTCTGCTACTGCTAATAGCAGTATACCAGGGAATGTTATTCAGCAATGGGTTAAAGTCAAATCGCCTGGTTAAAAGATATGATATCTCTTTGGAGCTTGATCCACGTCGTATCCTTTAGAACATAATAGTGTGCTCTTGTTGGCCAGGTTAACAGGCATAATTGGGCTGCATAGTAGAGCATTGCCCATAGATCAAAGGGAAGTGATTATTCCGACCCTCTATTCGCACTCGTGAGACCACTATCTGGAGTAATTGAAATTCAGAATTTGGCCCCATTGCATATACATTAAAAGGATTGGACAATGCAAGTGGCCAGTGAGGGCAAAGAGAGATGATGGGGGGGCGGGGCACATGACTTATGAGGAAAGGCTGAGGGAACTGGGGTTTATGTTCTGAAGAAGAGACAGTGAGGGGGATTTTCATAGCACATTCAATAGCTGAAGTGAGGTTCCAGCAACGAGGATGGTAGCTTGGCTTTCTCTAGTGGGCATATGACTAGGATAAGGAAACATAGTCTCAAGTTTTGATGGGGAGAGATCGAAAGGTTGGGATATTAGGAAACATTATTATAGGAGGTGGTGGAAGCACGGCAGGGTACCTAGGCACGGTGTGGAGAGCTCCATCGGCCTCATTAGACTGTCTACGCTGTCGAGTTTATCTAGATTGTTAGCAGTTGTTAAATTCGAAAATCACACCCGTCAACACATGGAACCCTTTCCTCGATATAAAGGGCTCTTAAGTCAACTTTCGTAAGCATCCTTCCGACAAAACAGAGTAGCGCTGAAATCGGCCTGCCATCATCAAATTAGGGTTACGTGATGGCCGCAATTTTGATTGGTATTGGCCTCTGGGAGCTATCCACATGGCACCATTCATCGAATCCTGGGACTTCAATCCGAACTTGGATGCAGCCTGGTCAGGTAGACAGAAAGCTCACAAACCTCTTGAATTTTATTTCCTGTTTGCCAATGATGAGTAACTGATCAGAACAGTGACCATCGCACTCCCACAATCAAAAAGAGCTCCCACGGACCGTCCAGGCAGAGGTGGAAGCAGCCGTCCGGTCAGTCCAGCGCTACTGGCAAAACCAGTTCGCCGTGCTGGACCACATCAGCTTCTGCGGCGCGGGATTTAAAGGCGCGCCAGGCTGGGTGGGATTTAAAAGGGCTCCTCCAAGCTCCCCGCTGAAGCCGGGAGCACGGAGGAGCGCTTTACTTGCCTGCAGCTTTTGGCATGCAGGTGGGCCCTGCATTTAAAGATCCCGAGCTCCACGGTGCCTTGAGCCTCGACCCTTTAGTTTCTGCCGCCGGGGTACCAGCTACTTCTGCACGGGAGCCCTGGTGATGTAAGGGCCTGTCCCAGCCACAGCTGTGCCCTAGTGGCTTTAAATCTGAGGCCTCGCCTCTTCTGATGAGGCACCCCCAGCCCCAGCGACTACCGGTGTACCGATAGATCCAGGGGGGGGAGGGGGGGGCTGGTGAGATTTTCACCCCGTACAGGAATACAATCTGATCGTCTGTGTGGGGATGATAGAATTGTTTAAGCAGAACTCCGTTCAATAGACGAAATGCAAGAAATTTTAAATCCCATGCTCTGAATGGACAGAGGCCACACAGGGATCAACGCAGTGGGCTGAGTGAACTTAAGGAGCTGAGACAAACATACCAAAAGCCAAAGAATCAATGGACGCGTCACAGGAGGGAGGGCACCTGACAATTTGTAGCTATTCACACTTCCCGCACTCTCTGAAACCATTGAATTCTGGGCTGAGCTCCCAAAGCTGAAGGGTCAAAAACAGTGGCGCAGGTAGGTCAGGTCGTAGCACCGATTTGGAGCCTCCCTCCAGCTCCCGTGATAAGCGAAGCAAAAAACTCATTTCTGCACTTTTTTTCAAATGTCACGGGACTAAGTTGACTGGAAGATGTTGTTGCGCAAATGGCGGTGAGCTGCAGCGCACACAGCAGCATCCTTGACTGCCTTGCGATGGGTAACAGTAGGTACTGGGTATTGTCATAAGGTCATCCCAGTAGGTGCTCCTGGCTGGCCATTGGTAAGAACATAGGCTATTTGGGACGCTCTGGGTAAAAATGGGGAATTGACTCCAGATCATTCTCTTCTTTAGTTTTGTCTCATGGAGGTTCAGTCCTGCTGGATATCCATGGCAGTGGAGGCTTCTGCCCCGAGGCTGCTTTTCCAGTCAGCACACGCAGGGTCACACCTGCCCCCTACCCTTGGCTACAAGGGCTCACAATCAATAGTGCTCCTCATTTTGCGTAAATCCCAAAATTAGGGCACGCGTTTTAGAACTGTCCCCAACATACATATCTGGACATCATTTTGGACTTATTTTACAGGTCAACCAAAGCCCCCGCACAAAGGAGATGTCGCAGTCCTGCCTGTGTCTTCTGCTTGTCAGAGATTCCAGTTTAGCGACAGGGAAATGGACTAAGCAAGCAGATGGGTTTCATCTCTATTCACGTAAGTCTCAACCACCTCCCCCCTCCTTGAAGCTTACGTCTGGCAGTAAGTTTAGTGCTCGCTTCTGATTCCTGCATAAGTAATGACTTCAAGTCACACTGAATGGGGGGAACATAACTGACACACATAGCCCAGGAGTGGGGAAGGAGGAAGACAATGGTGGGTGTTGCAGGGCACCCCTAAATGGGCCTGCAGCTCATTCATTTCTGGGGATGTCACTGGGGCCAACCGGGACCCCGTTTGCCCTCTGGTTCTATCACGTTGGCGTGCCTCATGAATGTCCAGGACAGGACGACTCTCATTAACAAAACTTAAAGAGAGAATGACCTGGGATGTCATTCTCATTTTTGCCAGGTGCCCAGGATCACTGAGCCCGGCCAGGAGCACCTGACAGAACAGATGGGTCATTATACTGGTAACTGTTATCACCAAACTTGCAAACAACAGAACCGTACAGTAGGGCTGGTAACCCCCCCATCCTGCTAACTTGCAAAAGGCAAGGGAACGCTGCGTACGGCATCTGCAGAGCATCCAGGAGACATAGGTGACAGTGAAAAAAGGCTGAATGGGCTCCATGCTTGCTGCTATGGCTTTCGCTCAGGCAATCCAGCAAAAGGATGAGAAATGATTGCTGTTGTTGCTTTCATGGGAGGAGAATTGTATGCGACATTCAAACACCCGCACAATTTGGCCCCATCAGGCATTGGATCTCAACCAATCCAATGGGCAGGGGAGCTGCAGGAACATGATAGCTACCAAGTCCAACACTCCGAAGTTGACGCTCCGCCTAAGTACATGGATGCAACTGCGAATAAATGTGTTTTGTGTGCCGTGTGCTTGCCTTTAACAATCTGTTTCCAAATTGGATTTCTGTAAATCAGAATAAATCCGTAGTGGTAGACATATCCCTAGAGGTTTTCTAAGGCCTGGCTTGACAAAGCCCTGGCTGGGATGATTTAGTTGGGAGGTCCTGCTTGGAGCAGGGGGTTGGACTACGATGACCTCTGAGGTCTTCTTTCAACCCTAATCTTCTAGAATCCTATGATAGAGCGTTAAAAAAGCGTATTGGTCGGTTACCAGTTTAAAGGACCAACCACACAGTGCCTGTGAGTCTCAACACTCTCCATTTCCTTGCCAGACTGCTTTAAAGGTGAATGTATCATTTCTCTGCTTTCTGTAAATATACAAGAGCAGAATGCAAGTGTCTCAGACTTGTACTGCAACAATTCACACGAGGCCGTAAACGATTGGCTTCAGCCTGACCACTTAGTTTGTTTACATGAAGAACAAACTGGAGACAGTCAAAGGTAGGAGGGATGAGGGG